>NC_062551.1:148807384-148999884 GCF_016906955.1 Phacochoerus africanus
AATGATCCTTATTTGTAATCTCTTTTTCTGCTTGAGATCCCCTTTTATTTTTCAGAATTGTGATTTGCATCGGAAGAGGAGCCTGTGAATTCAGAGGCTGGGCCGCCGAGGGCCGAACGTTCCTGTCCATAAAAACAGAAGCCTGGCCCGGGCCACTCTCTTGTGCGAATCTGCAAAGCCAGCTCCTCTCCATTGGTTTGGTTTTGTTTCTTGTATCTCTGGGAAGGCAGGCAGACAGCACGGTCACCTGTGAATGCAGCCACAATTGGCTTAGCTGCCTCACTGATAAATGTGCCCCGAGTAAGCTACAGAGGGATTATCAGCGTTCCCAGCAGCTAAAGGTGATTTTCAAGAACAGGAAGGATTGCTCCAACCTGTTCTCCTTGAATTTCATTTTAATATTTTGCGTGACAGAGCGCAGAGCCGATGGATATGAATGTATTTAACTCCCATGACCAATGCTCCACAGTCTCCAAAACATGGAGCCCGATTCTGTATCTTCTTTTGGATTCCATTTTCTCAGGTTTGGACATCCTCCAAAAGGTCAGCCAGGAAAAGTCTCTGGATGCCAGACACCCGGCAGAGGCTCTCAGGCCAGCAGGCCACTGGTGCTCGTCCATTCATCCTAGAAATGGGCACAAAGTAAAGGTTAATTCAGACACTTGGCAATTGCTTGCTTGCCCACTGGAGTTACGCAAACCAGTCCATGCTGATTGACTGCAAAACTACATCTTTTTTATTTAGTTGTTCGCAAATAACCTGTCTGAACAAAATCAGAGCCTGACTGAAGAAAATTAGGGCATAAAGGAAATTACACTGAGAATAACCGAGAGTTGGGAATTAAAATTAACACATTTAGGGGAACTGTCTAATACACACTCTCAGGACATTTAATTTTTTTTTTTTTAATAGAGGAGAACTGGAAAGTTTTTATGTTCTAGAAGAAATTGTGAAGCCCATTCTTAATAGCTTTTTAAAAATTCAGTTGCTTTAAAAGTATTTATCTTAATTGACATATAATTGATTTACAACACTGTCAATTTCTGTGGTACAGCAAAGCGATTCAGTTATATATACATATACATATACATTCTTTTTAGTATTCTTTTCCATTATGTTTTATCTCAGGATATTGAATATAGCTCCCTGTGCTATACAGTAGGACCTTCTTATTTATCCATCCCATATATAATAGTTTGCATCTGCAAGCCCCAAACTCCTACTCTTCCCTCCGCTATCCAACGCCCCAGCCCCCCCCCCCCCCCCGCCCTGCCGCACCACTTGGCAGCCACAAGTCTGTTCTCTATGTCTATGAGTCTTAAACTCAGATTTTGAATCTTCCTGTGCTGAAATATAAGCTGATTTAAAAGTATGATCTCATCTTGGCGTTACCGCCAGCTGCAGCGTAGGTTGCAGATGTGGCTCGGTTTTGGCATTGCTATGGCTGTGGTGCATACTGGCAGCTGCAGCTCTGATTCGATCCCTAGCTCGGGAACTTCCATATGCTGCAGGTGCAGCCCTAAAATGAAAAGTATGATCTCAGTTAGTCTCATCTGAGTTGATATTTTGGAAAGGGAGTGGAATTTGTAATAATAGTACTAACTGTTTATTGATTGCTCTGTGCTAAATACTTTCTTTACTAGCATTATCTTGCTTAATCCTCACAAAAACCTATGAGGTAGCAACTATAATTAACCTCATTTTAGAGGAAAGGAAATGAAATTTAGAGAAGTGAGATAACTCAGTAAACGTCACGGAGCTAGTAAAGGGCAGAGTTAATATTCGGACTCAGGTCAGCTTCCAGAGGCATTTATGCTTACCTGTTAACTACACTGCCCTCTCAAATTATATGGCTCAGTTCTGCCATGTGTTAGCTGTATATAATCTCCTTGGAAAAGTCACTTAACCTCTCTAAACTCACTTTCCTCTTATAGAAATGGAGATTAATACCTAGAAGATAGGCTTATATGTTAAAATGTAACTATGAAAGTTTATGTACGATCAGTTATGTTGAAAAAGAGATGGTGAGAGTTCCTATTGTGGTGCAGCGGAAATGAATCTGACTAGGAACCATGAGGTTGCAGGTTCTATCTCTGGCCTCACTCAGTGGGTTAAGGATCCAGTGTTGCTGTAAGCTGTGGTGTGGGTCGTACACACGGCTGGGATCTGGCATTGCTGTGGCTGTGGTGTAGATTGGCAGCTGTAACTCCAATTAGACCCCTAGCCTGGTAACCTCCATGTGCTGTGGGTATGGCCCTAAAAAGCAAAGCAAAAAAAAAAAAAAAGAGAGACATGGCTTCAACTAAAGCTAATTACAACTCAGTTGCCAAGTAAATCTTTTTTTTTTTTCAAATAATTTTTTTTTTTGTCTTTTTAGGGCTGCACCCCTGGCATAGGGAAGTTCCCAGGCTAGGGGTACAAGCAAAGCTGTAGCCCCCGGCCTATGCCAGAGCCTCAGCAATGCAGGATCAGAGCCGCGTCTGTGACCCACACCACAGCTCAGGGCAACACCAGATCCTTAACCCACTGAGCCTTGCCAGGGATCAAACCTGAGTCCTCATGGATGCTAGTCGGGTTCGTTAACCACTGAGCCATGATGGGAACTCCCCAAATAATTATTTTAATAACATCATTTTCTTAATGATTTGACCTTTTCAACACTCTGCAATGACTCTCTATTAGAACAAGTCCAAACTCCTTAGCCTAGAAGGAAGCCTGGCCACTCTTTATCCATTCAACTGATGGCCTCTTAGGGACAGAACTGTCACAGAGCCTGGACTGTCTTTTTATTAACTTTTGTGATAAACTTTTAACAGCCTTCCAAAGATGTCTATGTCCATGTCCTTATCCCTGGAACCTGGGGACCTGGCGCATATGGTACCTTACATAGGAAAAGGGACTTTGCAGATACGAGTAAGTAAAGGATCTTCAGATGGGAAGATAATCCTGCATTATCCAAGCAGGCCCAATGGTATAATCACAATGGTCCTTACACGAGGGAGACAGAAAGGCAGCATCAGTAGCAGGAAATGTGACAGGGAAGCAGGAAGGTGGAGTGACTGAAGAGGAGGCCAGGAGCCAAGGAGTTCAGGTGGCCTCAGAAGTTGAAAAAGGCAAGAAAGCAGATTCTCCCTGAAGCCTGCAGAAGGAACACAGCTCTGCTGATACTTGAATATATGGACTTCTGACCTCCAGACCTATAAAAGAATAAGTTTTATATTGTTTTCAACCTGTATGTTCGTGGTATTTTATTACTGAAGCAATAGGAAACTCACTCTGCCACGATCATTTCCACGGCTGTTCTTTGGTCTAGGATGTTACCCTAATCGGAAATGTTCTTTTCTTCCTCCCTCTACTTTTCTAAATCTTATTTTCTACTCAAGTCCCATAGAAAACCTATGGCAGATAAATTATTTACCATAGAACCAATAGATCACTTGACCATACTCTGACATGTATGGCTCATTTCTTCATTGATTCTTCAATATTTGTCCAATACCTACTAGGTGCTAGAGACACATGCCTTCAAGAAGCTCCTGTTCTAAGCAAGGAGGCAGCCAGTGAGTCATTAGTCCACCTATTAGACTGGTGAATAAGGAGGGCTGTAGACATGGGGATAGGGGCTGACTTATCTGGGACGGGCAAGGAAGGCTTCATGGAAAAGATGGTGACCGGTAGGAGCTGAGAAGCTTTAGATCTCAAATTGTTCATCGTCTCAAGCTTAACATTTCCAAAACGGTTGGGGAAGAAGAGGCAGCAGAGTGGTTAAGAATGCAGCTCAAGAATTAGCACCTCAAGGAGTTCCCGTCGTGGCTCAGTGGTTAACAAATCCGACTAGGAACCATGAGGTTGCAGGTTCTATCCCTGGCCTTGCTCAGTGGGTTAAGGATCTGGCGTTGCAGTGAGCTGTGGTGTAGGTCGAAGACATGGCTCGGATCTGGCGTTGCTGTGGCTCTGGCGTAGGCTGGTGGCTATAGCTCCCATTAGACTCTTAGCCTGGGAACCTCCATATGCTACAGGTACGACCCTAGAAAAGACAAAAAAAAAAAAAAAGAATTAGCAGTTCAAAATCCAGAACTAAGCTTTGCTACTCCCTGGTCAGATTCTTCACCTGTAAAATAGAAATGATGGTAATACTCGTACCTACATCATCAGTTGTAATCCACCTGCAGCAATGCCAGTTGCTTAAATTGTAAGCATTTAGCATTTATTATCATTTAAAATTTTCAAGGGCAGGTACTCCTGTCAAACTTGTCCCCTTTTGCATATATAAACTGAGTTCTTGAGAGCAGATCTAGCTGTCTTTGTATTTCTCTATCATATATCTGCACTTTTATTTTTAAATTTAAAAAAAATTGAAAACTCTTTTTAGGGCTGCACCTGTGGCATAATGGAAGTTCTCGGGCCAGGGGTCAAATCAGAGGTACAGCTGGGGCCTAAGCCACAGCCACAGCAATGCCAGATCTGAGCCACATCTGCAATACCAGATCCTTAACTCACTGAGTGAGGCCAAAGATGGAACCAATATCCTCATGGACACTATGTTGGGTTCTTAACTCTCTGAGCCACACCAGGAACGTCTATCTGCACTTGTATAATTTTTTTTTAGGGCCGCACCCAAGACATATGGAAGTTCCCAGGCTAGGTCTAATCAGAGCTGCAGCTGCCAGACTATGCCACAGCCAGGGCAACATGGGATCCGAGCCGCTTCTGTGACCTACACTACAGCTCACCGCAATGCCAGATTCCTGACCCACTGAGCAAGGCCAGGGATGGAACCTACATCCTCCTGGGTAAATGAATTACTAGTTGGATTCGTTTCTGCTGTGCCACAATGGGAATTCCTAGATGCACTTTTAAATTCATTTTTGTATACCCTGCAGGTTAGCACAATGCTTGCCACATGGTAAGTTCTTTAGGAATGCTCACTGACTTGACATGAAGCACCAGAAAATCTCATCTATAGCCTTACAGTTGGAAATGGTGGGTGATTTATTTTCTGGTTCCTTTCATTTAACCACTTTCCAGGTATTTGGATCGGTACAGCCATCGTTTTTATAACAGAGCTCATGCTTAAGGTATTGCATAGTGGAAGATGTGGGTTTACCTTGAAGCTAAAGGCAGATTTATTGTGAAGCTAATAAAGTACTAGTCGTGCATGGACCCCTTGCAAGGCCCTGTACTTAATTTCGTATTCTTTTTTCCCCCCAAAGAAAGTCCCCAGAATTGTATAAACTTCATGCCCCACAAAACCCAGATCTCTCCCTGCGCAGGGGCTGAGCTTGTGAATTCTGAAGCCAGACTGCTTGAATTCAGTGCTAGCTCTGCCACTTACTAACTGTGTGGTCTTTCTAGTTTTATAATCTGGAAAACAGAGTTGATAATGATGCTAACCACTTCATAGGGATGTTGAGTGGATTAAATAAATTAATTTCAGGAAGCATCCAGTGTTAGCAATGATTATTTATAAAGAGCCTTAGGAAGTTTCCAAGGCTGTGAAGGCAAGAATAACAGTTACGAGAGGAGGCTAGAGGAGAAATTTCATGAGAGCAGGAACCATCCTGTTGTGTTAACCCCTTCATCCTCAGAACCATGAAAAGATCAATGCAATTGTATTTTTCATCACTATGCCAGATTGCTTCACTTATTGTGTATTGTTTTATGATCTTGTACCTGTATTTTTTCTCTCATTTCTCCAAGTAAATTGTGATAGTGGCTTACATTCACGTAATACGATGTAGGATTATTCATTCTTCCAGGAAATATTTATGGTACATAGTAGGTACTCAAAAAAATATTTCTTGAATTGAATCATAACTAAACCTGACTACTTGCAAAAAATTGAGACTGAGACTTTTATGACTAAATTTGTTTTTGGTAAAATCTACATAGGATGAGTCTAAAGTACATTTTGGCATAGTGAGAACTACGTGAAATACACAAATATATACTCTGAGTGCAGAGAGAGAACACTGTTGTCCTCACCTTCACAGTGTATTTGCATAAGCACCTGCCATCTAGGGGAGAATGCAGGTAGGCTCAGGGGAAGACAGAGGATACGTGGTATTGTGGTAGAAAGACATTGATTTGGGAATCTGGAACTTTGACTCTTCTCTTAGTTTCTCTCTCCCCAGCTCTTTGATCTTGAGCAAATCATCTAATCTCTCTGAGCCTCACTTGGTTCATCGGTAAAAAGGCATTAATAATGTCTGCATGAGCTACTTTACCAGATTATATTAAATTACATATTTTGTGAAAAAGTACTTTGTAATTCTAGTCTACCTAAGAACTACTGCATAAAATAAGGAATGTTTGAAAAAAAGAATGAAAATAGCCAAGAGAACTCATACAAAAATGGGAGAGAAAGCTACTCAAAAGGAAGACTCTAGACACAGAAAATAAGCAAAGCAAATCATGTGTGTGTAAAAATAAATGTGGCAAAAAGAGAAACAACCATGAAATAAAAAAATATTTTAAAAACTACTATAGTACCTGGAATATAATAAGTACTCTTAATATTTACTAAATGAATTAATAATTCTATGTAAAATTCTATAAATTAGTTACAATTACCACAATCTAAGGAGATAAGACAAAAGTAAAAGTATATTAAAGACTATATTATAATGTGTTAATAGTGAAAAATTTGGCATGATGGTTAAGGATACAAAATATATTTCTTCAAAAGAAGATGTGGTAGATTTACACAATGGAATATCACTCAGCCATAAAAAAGAACGAAATAATGCCATTTGCAGCAACATAGATGGTCCTAGAGATTATATTACTAAGTGAAGTAAGACAGAGAAAGACAAATATCATATGATAGTGTTTGTACATGAAATCTGAAAAAAATGACACAAACAAACTTATTCACAAAACAGAAACAGACCCATAGACGTAGAAAACAAACTTGTGGTTACCAAAGGGGAAGGGGGGAGGAATAAAACAGGAATTTGTGATGAATAGATACACACAACTATATGTGTAAGATAGATAAACAAGGGCCACTGTATAGCACAAGGAGCTATATTCAATATTTGTAATAACGTATAATAGGAAAAAATCTAAGAAAGAATGTGTACATATATATATATATAAAGAATATATATATAAAAACTGCATTGCTTTGTTGTACACCTGAAACTAACACAATATTGTAAATCAAGTATACTTCAATAAGAAAAAATGTCGAAGAAGAGCCTAGACCTTGGATGAGTAATATTAGGATCATTTTGATACATAGGTTGTTTATCTTTGTAAACAAGATAGGTTTGTCATATTCTGTACAGATCTATGAGGGAGACTACTTATGAACTTTCCTTTGAGAAGGAAATTTATTTTTTATATCCATATTCTATCATTGAGGGATTTTAATTACAAATTGTATTAGTTGAAAAATATATATGTTTGTTCAAAAATATGTTTTACTTCTGACCACATTCCAGCATCTTTTCCCTGTGTGGTTGCAATGCACTTCTTCACAGATCTCTCTTGTTTCTACTCTTGTCCCCCCCCCCCCCCAGTTTACTTTTCACATAATGGACAGCATGATCTTTCAAAAATGCATATCATGTCACATGACTCCCTTACTACAAGTCCTCTGCCAGCTTCCCCTCTATACTTGTAACAAAATCCAAGCTTTCTCACTATGGCCTGCCAAGCCCTGTCTGATCTGGCCCCTGCCTACTTCTCTCTGTCCTTACCTTTTACCATATACCCCCTCGTTCCCTGCATTCCAACTTCTTTGGCTTTGCTGCTCTCTGAAGACAAGACACTTCTTCCTGCCTTAAGGACTTTACACCTTCCCTTCTCTCTGCCTGTTCTGGTCTTTCCCTAGATGGTTGTGTGGCTGTCTCCTCATCATTCAGGTCTCAGCTCAAGCAGCCTCTACAGATAGGGATTCCCTGACCATCTGCCTAAGATTACTTCTCCATACCCCTATTTTATCACTCTCTGAAAATGACAGAACACATTTGCTAATTTGCTGGTTTGCTATGATTGTTGTCTGTTTTCCGTTGAAAAATAAAAGCCTCAGGAGGGTAAGGACTTTATTTTTTCTTTATTCCAGCTTCAGTTTTTCTAGTCTTCATTATAAAATTCTTTCTTTTCTTTTCCTTTATGACTTTTACTTATCACTTTCTTCATTTCCATTTTCATTTACCTCCTTATTATGCCCATTTCTCCCATTTAGGAAGGTTAAATCATTTTTGGAATTCATAGGGCCCTGCTGTCCTAGTCATTTAAAAAGAACAGTCAGTTTTTATACAGAAGATTCACATTCCAGAGTTCCCTGGCTCATTCAAAAAAACCATTGAAATAACAAATACTTTTGCCAAAATTATACATGCCATAATAGCTGGCTCATTCTCTTCTTAGAATTCTATGCAACATTGCCCCATAGCAGACAATGTTGCTTTGCCATGACTCTGTGTGTGCGTGTGTGTTGGTGTGTGTGTGTGTACACTCACCTGGGAATGTTTGTATGTATTGACACTATTCTTGGAAGGAAGTATACCTTTCCTCAGGTCCCATGTTGCCACATTTCTTTTATCGTAAGTAACTGGAATAAAAATGTTTATTTTTATCTTAAATATAAGAGGCTGCATCTCCCTGGCACAGCCCTCACTAATTCCTGCCCATTTGCCTGCTTGCCACTGATTGGCATGGCTGCCCCTTGGGTTCTGGGTTTAGCTGTTCGCTCTCTGTTGTGGTTCATTTTTCTCCTCTGTTGCCTAATATAACACAATGTGCAGAAAAGCTCTGGCGCTGTTTCCTGGCTACATGTTTTGAATTTTCCCGGGGACTCTTTGACCCTGTCAAACATTCTCATCCCTCCTCTGTGCACCCACACTTTTTATATATGCCCACTTTACACATCGCTCTTCCTCGGTTTCACAGGTCACAAATCCCTAGCAGTTACCCACCGCTGCCTAACCCAGAATAGACTGTCAGTTACATTTGTCAAATAAATGTTTTGTGACGATTTTTCACTTTCCTTTTGAAATTTTGATCTTCTTTGGGTTTGTTCATCCACATTTCTACAGGTATAGTCAAGTGTAAAGGAGGCATGTGTCACACTGACTTTCAGAGAGAAGACCCTCCCCATAAGACAGATGTCGTTGATTATGCAGTGCAGCTTGCCCATGTAAACCTCTTGCATTGTTTGGAGATCCTATCCCATGCCAAGGATCTAACCACCCACAAGCAGGCACATTGCTGTCCAAACAGATGGACAAGGGAGATAGGCAAGCCAAAGCCCATGGACGAACATGAAATGAATTGGTGCAGAGAAGCCAAAGGTATTGGAAATGAATGCTAGTCTTTGCTGTTCAGTTTCCAGTGTAAGGATGGACCAGTGTGGATGAGGCTTCGCTACTGAGCTGCAAACAAAGGAAAAAGTGAATGAGTACAATAAGCTGGATGTTTCAACAGGTGCATGAAAGCCCACACGAGCATGAGTAGCTCCGAAATGCATAAGTCAGTGCACCTTTATGTCATCTTCAGCGGAGTCAGTTCTGAAAAGACACCCCTGGGCCAATCACCCATCAACAATCATTCATTCTTTATTCAAAAAATATTTATCGAGCATCTAACATGTTGGAGACACTGGTCGGCACCAGGTAAGTAAACGTCCTGACACAAGACTCGTGTAGTCTCTGCTCTATAAGAGCTTACTTTCTATAATTAGTACATAATTAGTTATTTAATTATAATTATAAGTGCTGTGACGTACAGGGAGCTAAGATGATGTATAAGGGAGGCTCTGGATGTGTAGGATCTGGAAGGACATCTCTGAGGAAATGATATTTAGGTTGAAATCTGAAGAATGTGTGGAAGTTGAAGTGGGAGGGGGGTGTGGTGGAGCAGAGAGCAGGGGAACATTCTTGACATAATAATATCCACTTTATAATGTCCCTTTGAAGTAGCAATTAGCTGTTTAAACTTTTGAGAAAGGGAATTCACTCCCTCCAGAGACATTTGGAGTGCTCTGTCAGTCACACCTTCATTTTGAACCCAGATCTACCTCTCTGAAGCTTCTTATCTTTGGTTTTATATTTACTTCTTAGGACCTTGTGGAACGAGCCAACTCCCTCCTGTGACAGCAATGGTTCTTCAAGGTTTCTCCCCCGCGGGCAAGTTATTTAACCTTGCAAAGCCTTGGGTTTTTTTCATCCATATCTGGGGCTAATTAATAGCATCTATTTCAGAGAGTTGATGTGAAGATTACATGAAAGAGTCTATATAAAGTGCTTGGTTTAGTGCTTGGAACATGCTAAGTTAGCCAAGTGCTCAATAAATGGTAATTTTTACCATGATTATTACTATATAAAAGTCATCTGTGTACTGATCTTTATTATTGGATTGTATACTCCTTAAGGGAGGGACCATGGAAAAAGCATGCATTTGGAATCAGATAAATCTCAGATCAAAGCCTGGCTGAAATAAGTACTAACTCCAGATATGTGACCAGTTCTTGTAGACATTCTAAAAATCATGTTCTCACCTTACTTCCCTAAATTATTGCAAGAATCAAGGAGTTAATCCAAGGCAAGATTTCAGCACAATACCTTGCATTTAGTAATTAGTGTTCAATTAATATGTATTTCCTTTCCCCTTTATGGTCCCCCAGTGGTTTGCACAGTATATGGTTACTTACCTGTGTATTTATAATTCAACACCCACCTACTTCTAAAAAGTATGAGGCCTATTAGGTAGTAGCTAGTAAATATTTGCGAATGAATAGAATGGGCAATGAATGAAATTTTGCCTTCTTAACCACCTTTCTTATAGGGGAACTGTGGAAGATTTCCCCAGCAAAAAGTAGAAGCTTGATGTCTTATAGATGAAGACTGGGGAGACTGGGAAGACCCATCCAGGGTACTGACACTGGTCTTTGGGGGCCAGGATCCCTGCTCATGCCTCAAGCTACCTGTAATGAAAAGTCCAGTGTCTGCCACCTGTCTCACAGATCTGTCCTGAGGATTAATGAGATCATGTCTGTAGATAAAGCCTGAGAAGTCTTCAGAAGGAAATTACAGGTAAAAGTCTCATTCCACTGACTTAGGCTGCTGAGAAGAGTTCTCAATAACAAAGCTGTGGTCAGGTAGTAGTAGGTGGCTTTTTAAAATGTTCTTCTGTTGATACAGCCACTTCTAGACCCTGACCTAACCTGTGGGATAAGTTCTTTCACAGGTCCCCACACTCAGATATTCTGGAGGACTGTCCATAATCGCCTGGGTTTTAGCTAAAAATACAATTTCCTGGGCTTTAACTTCAGGTCCAAAATTTGCAAAACTCCAGGAAGCACCATTTATATGCAACACAATGTGAATGGTGCCCCCTGGTGTTGTTCAATGAGGCAGCAGTGCTTACTTCAGACTCACTGAATGGGGATTTTTTAAATTTTTAACAAGCACTTCAGGCTCATTATCATTGAGAAACATTGTCAACATTGAAAAAAGTGACTGTTGTTTCCTTTATTGGTTGGAGGAATGGGGATTTGCTAGGGGAGAGGGGAACAGCACTGAGTGATAATGAGCTCTTCACACTTTCACCCAATCCCTGGGTAATGATAAACCAATTAGGAAAATAATAGCTAACATTTATTGAGTAAATTTACTAAGGTCAGGTAAGGTCCAAGGCACTCTGTAGCCATCATCTCACTTCACCCTTACAATAACTTCATGAGATTGTTGTTATTATTATCTTCATTCAATAAATGAATAAAATGAAGGTCAGAGAACATCATTCTGGTACATGGTAAATATTCAAGAAATGTTAACCATTATTGTAAGTCTATCTGTGAAAATACTTTTTATAAATCCATTGCTTTAACATCCAGGTCAGAATAGCAGCTTTGATGACAGTAATGACTGGGGCATGAGCACTGGGTTAAGCTTGGGTGGGATTTTTGGGGTCATATGAAAGTGACAGGCACCAATGGAGAGGAGAGCAACAAGGAGAGGAGGACTTGAATAAAAAGGTGCTTTGTCGGGCTGACCTTTTCTTTTTCCCCAAGGGGAGAGGGGGAACTGCCTATACTGCATCCAAAAACTTGCCAGTTTTTATAGTGTTTTCTTACATAGGATACGTAATAAGTAGTGGGTTCTATCTGAAAATATATTTTAGAAAACTCATAAATCAACTTTTGGAATATAATCTGTTTACATATTGTGAGCTATGACAGAGCATGTCCTGTGAAGGTCCTTTTCAGAAGTCAAATTTAACCAGAGGCTATAAACACCAGCTAATATTCTGGGAGGTGGGGGTCAGGGGAAGAGCGTTCTTAGAGAATTGGAGTTTTGTTTATATCAAGGAACAGATCATCCAGAGAATCAACAAGTAAACACAGGCCTTAAATGGCATTAGACCAGATAGATTTAACTGATAGTTATAGAACTTTCCACCCTGAAGCAGCAGAATGTACTTTCTTCTCAAGGGCATGTGGAACATTCTCCAGGATAGAACACATCTTGGGCCACAGATCAAGCCTTGGTAAATTTTTAAAAAGTTGAAATTATCCCATGTATTTTCTCTGTCCACGATGCAATGAGACTAGGAATCAACCACAAGGAAAAAAAACAGCGACAAAAAACATGAACTCCAGGAAGCTAAATAATATGCTACCGAACAACCAATAGATCATTGAAGAAATCAAAGAGGAAATCAAAAGATACTTAGAGACAAATGACAATGAAGACACAAAACCCAAAACCTATGGGGACACAGCAAAATCCGTTCTGTGGGAAGTTTATAGCAATACAAGCTCAGGAAAGAAGAAAAAGCTCAAACAAACAACCTAACTTTACACCTACGATTCCATTATGGCAGAGATCACCATCAATCTCATTCTCTTCTTCCTGGATCCAGAACTTGACTGTATTTTCTGGTTTCTTTTACAGTTAGATGTAATATGTGATATGGAATTTGAGAGAAGGTTGTAAGTGCTACTTTCCACTTCACTTTCCATCAAACCTTCCACTCATGCCCCTCATGACTTTTCATCCTTCTGGCTGACTGGAGTGATGATGCCCAACGCAACCTTGACAGCTGTGCGTTGAAGATGGCAGAGCTGTTATCAGCCTGGATCCTTGAAAGACTGTATATAGCAAGCTACCTGTGATCTGAGCTCTTTCCCTGGGCGTTGAGTGAAAGATGAACTTTCTTTAAAATCCTTTGAGTTTGAGGTGGGGGGTCTCTATTGTGACTTAGTTTTATCTAATAAATACTTCTGTGGTGAACATTAATCTTTAATCTTTGATTAACCTTGTGCTTTTTTTAATAGACCATCTTGCGGGTATTGTTTTTGTTTTGTTTTTTGGTCATCGTTGTTACTTAAAAGCTCTCTAGTTTAACCAATAGGAACCCTTATTGGGAACAAATAGATTTCAAAAAATAAGTGGAATTTTATGAGCAAATAAGGATAGCTCTTCCTTTTGGCAATTTCACCACAAGCAATATTCAACTTGAAATCAATGCTGTTGCCTTAGGCTGATGTTTAATGTAAAAAAAAAAAAAAGAAAGAAAGAAATTAGATACATTTTCAATTCAAGATTGTCATTTGTGATTATACCTTACTCAGCTTTCCATCAGCAAAATAATAGAGTAAGTACTAAATGCCAGGCTAGGGGCTGAAGAAATACCAGAAAAGATGGAGTTTATTCAAAATCATGTATTTAAGTCAACACTTAGTGATAACCTATATGCCAGGCCTGGAGATTCAAATATGAGTAAGACATTCTCTTAAGTTGAGGAACACATGCTCTGGTGAATAACCATTATGACTTTATAAATGGTTCACTTTTTTAAAACGGGTTTTTCTTGTTTTTTAACCAGCATAGACTATTTGCCAATCCACTAGGCAGCTAGTAGGATGCTGACAAGATTAATTCAGAAAAGATTTGGATTTTATTCATTACTCAATAATATTTGTTGAATGTTGAATGATGGAAGGGAATATAATGGGCCATCTGGTCCAGTACCTTTTTTTTTTTTTGCTTCTTAGAGTGATACCTGCAGCATATGGAAGTTCCCAGGCTAGTGGTTGAATCAGAGCTGCAGCTGCCAGCCTACGCCGAAGCTACATCAACACAAGATCTGAGCCGTGTCTGCAACCTACACCACAGCTCATAGCAAAGCTGGATCCTTAACCCACTGAGCAAGGCCAGAGGTTGAACCCACATCCTCATGGATACTAGTCAGGTCGATTACCACTGAGCCACGACGGGAACTCCCAGTAACCCTTCTGATATTCCTTTAGAGCACTTCTGCTTGCTGATGTTTTAGTCTTTCTGAATACCCCTGGAGAAGGAAATATTTCTACCTCCTGAAACATACCCAACTTTCAACAGATCTTATGCTAAAAAGTTCTTCTTTGTAAAGAAACGAGAGACAGGGAGTTCCCGTCATGGCACAGTGGAAATGAATCCAACTAGGAACCATGAGGTTGCGGGTTCCATCCCTGGCCTTGCTCAGTGGGTTAAGGATCTGGCGTTGCCACGAGCTGTGGTATAGGTCGCAGATGCAGCTTGGAACTGGTGTTGCTGTGGCTGTGGTGTAGGCCAGCAGCAACAGCTCTGATTAGACCCCTAGCCTGGGATCCTTCATATGCCACCCGTGTGGCCCTAAAAAGCCAAAAGCCAAAAGCCAAAAAAAAAAAAAAAAAGAAATGAAAGACAGAATGATAAAAGTGGTTTTTAAGGAAAAGATTATGGATTCTAATAATTTTCACTCGTTGCATCATTGTCTCTAATAACTGTTTCCTGAGTCCTATTCTAGTCATTATGATCAGGGTTGTGGCAAAAGAAGCAGATAAATGATTCCTTGATTCTTTCAAAGAAATTGCAGTCAAGTTAGGGAAACAGGTTATGCGCCCCAGGTGTGCTTCTGTCCTAGTTCATTTGCACTTGTTTCCTCCACCTGAAATCTTCTTTTTCCAGATGCCATATGGTTCACTCCCTTGCCTCTTCAGGGCTTTCTTAAATGTTATCTTCTCAGTTAGGCTTTTGCTAATCATACTATGTGAAGTTGAGTAACTACCCCTTCCTCCAACAATCCAACACTCGCTCTTTTCCTTCCCTGCCTTATTTTTCTCCATATTATTAATTTGACATGCCATAAACATTAAATTTTTTTTCTTCATTCTCTGTTTCCCTCCATTAGAATGTAAGATTCATAAAGACAGGGATTTTTGCCTTTTTTAGTAATATTTGATAAATAGTAGACACTCAATAAATATTTATTGAATATTGTATAGTGAATATGTTTGTGGGCAAACATAACAATCTAAAAATGTGTAGTACAGATTTGCTCCCCTGAATAGGTATAACTCATCTTTCTCTCTAATCAAGTAATAGCTCATTCCTGAGATGATTCTTAGGCTTTTTTTTTTAAGTATTCATTTCGTTGTATAGTACTTTATTTTTATAACCATTAGGACAAAAATACTTTGGCTTTTATTACGAATATTTTCATATGATGAATGGGTTCCCATGCATTATAGATAATTCAAAAACATGGTAAGTTGCAAAGAAGAAAGTCCATGTGGTCCATTGCTTCAATATTCAGAGACAATCACTCAAGATTTTGATATTCATGTTTCCTCCCTATCCCCACCCCACCCCCACTGTCCCAAAATGGAGCATTCCTATGGTGCCTTTTGTAAACTGAGTGGTGTAAAGTGAACAAGCAATTATCATAGGATGATCTTGCAAACTGATACAAGAATAAATTGAGATAAAGCATAGGTGCTCGTAGGCAGAGCTCAAAGCTATGGTGGCTTGATGCTGAGATGTTGAGTGTGGTTCCCCAGGGGAGGAAACTTGGTGGTGACACTCTTTCCTGTCTGGTGTGTGTGCTGCCTTATGACAGTTCCTGCAACGCACATGCTGAACTCTATTTTCACTTTTTGCCTTTTTCCTTAAAAGCGAAAATCCTCTTTGGATTTCTTTTGGTCAACAAATACAGGTACTAATGCAGGTCTTTTGTGAAAGCAAAGTGGAATAAAGCAAATTCTGGAAAAGTGGGGGATACCTCTAGTTCCATCTAGTCTTTTTTCTAGGTATATATTCTTCACAAAAAGACTTACACTATATGTGTTTTGTATCTTGCTTTATAAAAACGTGACATTTCCAATAGCTACATGATATTCTATTACATAAAAGTCTCATAATTTGTTATACCTTTTTCTTATTTTTTGGACCTTTGGATTGTTTCTAACAGTTTTTAGAATATGTAATGCTGTAATGAAGATCTATATAAATAAATCTTTTCTGAGACTATTTCCTAAAGGCAAATTTCTAAAATGGAAACTATTGGTGAAAAGGTATGACGTTTTTGTTTGCTTTTGCTTTTTTCTATGAAAAATTTCAATAGAACAGAAAAATAGAAAGAGTATAACATACTCTTATTTTTAATCATATAGGTTTTATAGTTGTTAACATTTTGCCATATTTGCTTCATAAATATATTTGCTTCACACGCACACACACACACACATATACACACACTTTTTTTTTTTTTGTCTTTTTGCCATTTCTTGGGCTGCTCCCGCAGCATATGGAGGTTCCCAGGCTAGGGGTCCGAATCGGAGCTGTAGCCACCAGCTTATGCCAGAGCCACAGCAACGCAGGATCCGAGCCGAGTCTGCAAACTATACCACAGCTCACGGCCACACCAGATTGTTAACCCACTGAGCAAGGGCAGGGATGGAACCCGCAACCTCATGGTTCTTAAATCGGATTCGTTAACCACTGTGCCACGATGGGAACTCCACATTTTTTTTTTTCTTTTTTGACTAAATCCACAGCATGTAGAAGTTCCCAGGCCAAGGATCAAACCTGAGACACAGCAGTGACAACACTGGATCCTTAACCTGTTGCACCACCAGGGAACTCCTGCTTCATCTGTTTTTTAAAATAGTTTTTAGCAATCTCCAACAGATAAGGAATTTTACTTTACTTTACTTTAATTTAATTTAATTTTTTTGCTTTTTAGGGCCACACCCACGGCATATGGAGGTTCCTAGGCTAGGGGTCGAATAGGAGCTACAGCTGCCAGCCCACACCACAGCCACAGCAATGCAGGATCCAAGCCACATCTGCAACCTACACCACAGCTCTTGACAACGCCAGATCTTTTAATCCACTGAGCGAGGCCAGGGATCAAACCTGCAACCTCATGATTTCTAATCAGATTAGTTTCTGCTGCACCATGATGGGAACGCCCGGATAAGGAATTTTAAAGGACTGTTTAAAAATCATAACCATTCGTGACAGCATGAATGGACTTGGATGGTCTTATGCTAAGTGAAATAAGTCCTCCAGAGAAAGACAAATACTGTATGATATCACTTATATGTGAAATATAAAAAATACAACAAACTGGTGAATATAATAAAAAACTCATGGGTATCAGTGGGGAGAGGGAAGTGGGGACAGTATAGGGATAGGGGATTAAGAGGTACAAACTATTATGTATGAAATAAGCCAAAAGGATATATTGTACAACTCAATGAGTATAGCCAATATCTATAAATAAACTATAAATGAAGTGTAATCTTTAAAATTGTGAATCACTATATTGTACCTGTATAACTTTTATAATATTATACATCAAGTATACTTCAATAAAAATTATAACCATATTATAATGTTCACACAATAAAACAAATAACAATTCTTTACTGTCATTTTGACTTTTCCTAATTGTTTCAAAACATCCTTTTCCAATTGATGTGATTGAAATAGTATTCAAATAAGATCCACTTATAGATTTGGTTGTTTTGTCTTTTAAATCTCTTAACTTTTCCTACCTTTCCTTTTATTTTTTTTTCTCTCATGTCACTTATTTGTTGAAGAAATGGAGAGCTGGCCACATAGGATTTCCCACACTCAGTATTATCTGTTGGCTTTCTTTTAGTTATTTTATACATTCTTCAATCCATTATGTTTTCTTAGCTTTAGAGCAGTGGTTCTCCAGCTAGTGTGCATCAGAGTCACAGAGAGGGCTTGATAAAGCACAATTTGCAGACCCTACCCCCAGATCAGTAAATCTGGGTGGGCTTGAGAATTAGAATTTCTGACATGTTTTCAGAAGCTTCTGATGCTGATGGTCCAAAGACCATACTTTGAAAACCACTGCTTTTGAGGGAAGATTAGATCCCTTTAAAAGAATGGTTAGAACTTTTAAAAAATATACATATTCAGGAGTTCCCGTCGTGGCGCAGTGGTTAACGAATCCGACTAGGAACCATGAGGTTGCGGGTTCGGTCCCTGCCCTTGCTCAGTGGGTTAACGATCCGGCGTTGCCGTGAGCTGTGGTGTAGGTGGCAGACGCGGCTTGGATCCCGCATTGCTGTGGCTCTGGCATAGGTCGGCAGCAACAGCTCCGATTCCAACCCCTAGCCTGGGAACCTCCATATGCCATGGGAGCGGCCCAAGAAATGGCAAAAAGACGAAAAAAAAATTTTTTTTTTTTTTTTTTATGGCCGCACCTGCAGCATGTGGAAATTCCTGGGCCAGGGACTGAATCCAAACCCCAGCTGCAACCTATGCTGCAACTATGGCAAAGGCAGATCCTTTAACCCATTGTGCCACAGTGGGAATTCCATTCCCTTCAGTTTTGTACTTTGAAAAATTTCAATCTTACGGAAAAGTTGAAATGTGTTGGAATACATTTTTGGCTTTTGGCCTTTGCTTTTGCTTTCAGAAGGGCACTAATGTAGAAAAGTACGAGTTTGTTTATTTTACCACATCCTGCCCCAAAGTGAGTATTAACATTGAAATAAATCTTGATTCATTTGATGAATAGGAAAAAAAAAAGATTTTTTATTGTTATTTCTAGTCAAAATTATTGGGTTACTGGTAAGGTTTTAATTTAAAATGCTTTAGAAGCCATTTCTTAACCTTGGCTCTACAAATCGTTCATCTCCTTTTATCCATTTTTCTATTAGATCTTTAGTGTTTTTTCAAAATCAATATCTATGGGCTCATTACATATTAAAGATAATTGCTCTTTCTTATGTGTGTAATAGATAGTTTTTCCAGGTTATTGATTTTATTTTCCTCCAGATTATTATTTAAGTTTTTTAAAATTTAAGTTTAACTGATACAACATTATAATAAATAGTAAATCAACGGTACTTCACTTTAAAAAAAGGTATAAATTTAAGTTTATTTGTCATCCAATGTTTTGACCTGTTTCTTGGGGATCTCTTCTATTACTCTGGAGAATCCTTCCTAATCTGAGATAACTGTTCACTTAAATTTTTCTTCTAGTTTTTGCTTATCTATTTATTTGTGTGTTTATTGCTATAGCTAACTGTGGCATCCAAATGGATTTATTTATGTGTTCTAGGAGGATTCTTATTTTGGGTGGCCACCTTGCAGAGGACCATAGAATTTTGGGTGAGCCTCTCAATGCCTGGATTTGATGTTGGAGAGACTGTGCAGTCTAACATTAGATAATTTACTGTGAAGCATGGAAACATTTGAAAAGGTAATGCAGACAATACACAGAAGAATCACTTGTCACAAGTAATTGTAGGCAGTCAAAAAGAGCTGGGAGAGTGTATGAATCACGACGTAAGAACTGGGAAGGGCAGGCATTTGAGTCCAGTCAGTGGCTATTATTGAGCAAGCTGGTCCTCAAATGAGATACAAATTTCATAGCAAGAAAAGCAAGTCTGGAGAACAAATCATTCTGGTTTGTGTCCTGGTTTTTGTAATATAGGACATTTTTCATCAGTCTTTGCTTTATCATTTTTTGCGTGCTTTTTGTTTCATCTCTTATCCTTAACTCTTGGTTTTACTGAATCATGATATTCATAGGTATGAAAAATTTGACTTCAATTTACATGAGCTGCTGGGATGTAAACAAAGCTGCAATATGACACCAGCCAAAATAAACAGCTGCCATATTGGGGTTCAGTGTGACTTGAAAAGCTTGTATAGTTGTCAAACATCTGAAGTCTTCATTCTAACTGACAAAATAAAGATTCAACTTCAATTAATAAAAGTGCTTTAATCATCTTGTGGGCCCTGGGAAAAATGTTGAAAGGTCTCTTTCCCAAGATCTTTGCACTCAGAGAGAGAGCATCCACACTTTTGTGGATTCTTGGCACTGGGAAAACCACTTAGGATCTAACTAGGTCTCTATTACGAATACCCCTACTTCCCAAATAAATATCGAGTCTGCCAAAGGAAAGAAGTAATAACATAATTCATTAAGCAACTCTTGAGATGCAACTCCTGAGTATATTTTACTTTATTTAATTGCTACTAAATTCCACAATATAATTATTATTCTTCACATTTTATTGAGATGGAGTTTCAGAGACATTGAATAATTTATTCAAAGTCATATGGCCATTTATGTGGATAAATTGGAATTGAAACTGAGATATGTGCAAGCCCAAAGTATGTGCTTTCTCTTCCACTCCTTTCCATGTTTAAACTTTCCTCTATAGCCAAACACCAAAACTGAAATATCTACACATATCAGGCAGAGAAGGTAGAACAGGACATTTAGGCACTAGGATGAACGCGGAAGCTCATGCCTTGTTTAGAGGGAAGCTGTCAATCAATTTCAACAAGTGGTTGCCATGGAAAATGTAGGTATAGTGTTATTAAATATTCTGACTTAAAAGTAAATAAGTAAATAAATAAATAACTATTCTGACTTTTCAAAAGAAGCCAGAACCCTGCACTTTGATTTGAAATCTGTCAATGTTCAAATATTGGCAATTAATTAAAATTTGTTTTAATTGTGTGCACCATATAAAACATATCTGTTGGTTGTATTTAATCTCTGCCTTATACTTTAACTAATTAGACTTCTGCATACAACAAGGGATTGGAACAGCACTGTCCATTATAAATAAAATGCCACCCATGTATGTAAATTTAAACTTAACTCGTAGCCACATTTAAGAAATTAAAAAGGGTGAAATTAATTTAATAACCTATTAAAACATCCAAAATATTATTTTAACATATAAAGAACACAAAAATTATTAGTGAGATATTATACTTGTAGCATATTTCAATTTGGGCTAGCCATATTTCCAATGCCCTTAGCCACCAGCTGCCACTATTGAGCAGTGTATGAGTAGAATGTACCAATTTCTCCCAGGTAAGACTTGTTTATTCAGAACTTTCTTCTCCACCAGGAAACCATGCCTGACCCCGGCTGTTCTCAGACTTTGTGAAAAGGAGAATTTCCCATTCTTTCAGCTGTGACAGACTTGATTGTTAAGACAAATTGGTGAGTAAATTTACTGTAGTATCTTAGGGACTTTTGCATCGAGTAATTTATTAGCAAACATGAAATTTGCTCAATAAATATCAAGTAACAAAAGTATAAAGGATATCAGCTTTTCAAACTGATAATTAATATTCCGAAGGATAGAACTAAAGTGTTTATAAATTAAACCTGATGAGTAGTTTATTGGAATTGTCAATTTGCTGTTGGGATATGGTAATTTCATTTATGGAGCATTTGGATATAAAATTTATAGGGGTTTGGAATGGAGGTCAGTGTGAAGATTAAAGATGACATTCTTAGGGAGTTCCCTGGTGGCCTAGCAGTTAAGGATTTGGTATTGTCACTGCTGTCGCTCAGGTTTGATCCCTGGCCCAGGAACTTCCACATGCTGCAGGGATGATTAAAAAAAAATGGTATTCTTCGAGAACTCTGAATATAGGGATGGCTATTTCTAATAAGTATGGTATGTAACAGGTGCCTTAGCTCAGGTGGCCTTAACAAAATACCACAGACTAGATGGCTTAATAATAGAAATTTATTTTCTCAGAGTTCTGGAGGCTGGGAAGTCCAAGAGCAAGGTGTGACCATTTTGCTTTCTGTTGAGGACTTTCTTCCTGGTCTGCAGGTGCTATCTTCTCCCTGTGTCCTCCAGTGGAGGAGAAAGCAAACTCTCTGGTATCTCTTCTTAAAAAATCTCTAATCCTATGAGATTAAGGATCTACCATTATGACCTTACTTAACCTTAATCACTTTTGTAAAAGTCTTATTTCCAAATATGTTTCCATTGGGGGTTCGAACTTCAACAGATGAATTTAGGGTGAGTGGACACAATTCAGTCCATAGCAGCAGGTCTCAGAGACAGATTAGATTAAGAGTTGCCTTTCCTTTCTTTTTTTTTTTTTTTTTTTTGCTTTTTTAGGGCCGTACCCGTGTCATATGGAAGCTCTAATCAGAGATGTAGCTGCTGGCCTACACCACAGCCGCAGCAACATAGGATGCGAGCTGCATCTGTAACCCACACCACAGCTCAGGGCAACCTCAGATCCTTGACCCACTGAGCAAGGCCAGGGATCGAACCTGTGTCCTTATGAATACTTGTTGGATTTGTTTCCTCTGAGCCAGGATGGGAACTCCCAGAGCCAACATTTTTAAGGGCAAGTTAAATTCATCTAGCTCTAGAGATGGGGGCAAGTGGCTTATGTGCACAATAATCCTGAGAAGGAGCTTTGCCTATTTTGAAGGTTCACAGTGTCAAGTTTTTCTTAGGCCCATCATTTAGGAGGTGGTCGAAGCAGCAGTTGAACTTGTATTTGCTGGTTCCACCACTCTAGTTACCTTGAGAGGAATGATCGGGATTGGAGATTGTGGCAAGACTGTATTTCACATACTTAAAAAATTTTTTTTTTATTAAAGTATAGTTGATTTACAATGTTGTGTCAATTTCTCTTGTACAGCGAATGACCCAGTCCTACATATATATACATATATATACATATATATACATTCTTTTCCTCACATTATCTTCCATCATGTTCTATCCCAAGAGACTGGATATCATTCCCTGTGCTATACAGTCAGACCTCATTGCTTATCTGTTCTAAATGTAATACTTTGCATCTACTAACCCCAAACTCCCAGTCCCTCCCACTCCCTTCCCCTCCCCCTTGGCAACCACAAATCTGTTCTCCATGTCTGTGAGTCTGTTTCTGTGTACAGACGTTTTCTGAAAGTGGCTCTTTGCAAGCCATGTCTTTTAAAAGCTGTATAAACTTCTCTCCTAGACAAGAAAGGGACTGTGGTGGAGCCACAGAGGACCCAAAGACAGTTCGTTTGGAATCGAAGAAGCCTGTGGAATTGGATGCTTCATGAGAAAAGGCAGGGCAGGGATGACAACTGGCTTGGAAGCATGAAGCCCCCTCCAAGTAAGCCAGCTGGAGTAGAAATATGAGACTGAGAGATTTCCTGAGGCAGCAAGTCCCCTGTTACAGGCCCTTTGTGGCTTTCACTGTGGGTGGGAAGGGAGTAGTTAAGGTCTCAGAGCCAGATTGTCCACCTGTCACCCCCTATCACCGTTTCATTTGGTTAACACCTCGCCCCTCAGGGGGCCTGTGGTGAAGGCCACCCTGGCCACATCCTCTGTAAAGTTCTGCTCGACTCTGTAACATCCGTTTTCATGGTTCTTAATCCACTTGGGGTCTGCATCAGCCATCTTCTAGGTGATTGATGATGCTGGTATGCAGCATTAATGAAGGAGTGAGTGGTTCATTGGTCGCTGTGCCTCTGTTGTGGGTATTTATGAAAATTCCAGAGCCTGTGTATGCCATTCGCGAGAGCTTTGTTCATTCAGTGAGTTTACTGAGCACCTACTCTGTGTCAGATTCTGCTTCAGGGACTGGAGTTATATCAGGGAACAAAACAGATCCCTGCCACCAAGGAGCTCACTTGGAGTTGAGTAGGGATGGGGAATCAGTGATAAAATATATATAATAAGTAAGTAAGTGATTTAGTATGTTTCAAGGGGAGAAGTGTATAAAAAAGAAAAAGTCAAGCAGTGTGAGGGAGATGAGGTGGGTTGCAACTTGAAGAGGGTGGTCATTAGATTAAAAATTGCTTATTGGGAGTTCCCATCGTGGCACAGTGGTTAATGAATGCCTTGAGCTGTGGTGTATGTCACAGACGCGGCTCGGAACTGGTGTTGCTGTGGCTCTGGTGTAGGCCGGCAGCAAAAGCTCCGATTCGACCCCTACCCTGGGAACCTGCATATGCCATGGATCCAGCCCTAGAAAAGACGAAAAAGACAAAAAAAAAAATATTGCTTATTGGAAATAGCAATTAGAGAAGGTGGAATTAGAAAAAATAGAGCATGGAACAGAGATGGGGAGGGTTAGATTGAAATCTCTGAGTGCTCATTAGAATTAGACTTACTCATATTAATATGACTTTCACAAAATATTATTTTCATTAAGTATATTATAAAATAAAACCTCACAGATTTATCTTCTGTTTCTCTTCTTTCTTTTCTTGTCACATCTCCATTTCCCCTCCTTTCCCCCCTTCCTTTGTTTCTTCTTTCCACCTTCTATTTTCTTGAAATAAAAAAAAATCAGAAGCTGTGATGCTTGCCCTATAGAAACTTACAATTCAAAGAATAAAGAAGGCCTCCACAAAGCCATGTGAGAGCAAATTGCCTATGATAAAGTGAATAAGCTATAGTTATTTAAAATGACTGATAGATGAATGGTTAAAACAAGTGGAATTACTCAGGCAACATTTGGCAGGAGGAGGCAGGTTCATTTTGATCTGGGATGAAGGAACTAAAGATAGAAAGAAGGGCAAGCATCCTGAGAAGTTATATGGGCAAGTACTTGGAGGCAGAATCAAGCAAGATATGTTCAAGGATCTGTGGAGCTATTTATTGACTTGGATGAAGGGGACAGATTTAGCTGGATGAATAATCTTGGAGGAATAGTGGAGTGGGAGAGTATAACTTAAGTGTAGATTAAGGATGTAGAATGCTGGGAGTTAGAATTTTTTAAATACTTTATTGAAAGGGTTGAGAAAATAGAACTTGAAACTCTCTGAATCTTAGTTAAGCCACTGAACCATGCTGAGTAAAGAAATGACCTCTTCAACTTACTAAAAATCAGAAAGTACTGACTGTTCCCAGACTTCTGATCTTTTATTATATAAATTAGAATATATTCATATATATATATATATATATAGAGAGAGAGAGAGACAAAAGAGACAGAGACAGAGAGAAACAGACAGACACAGCGAGACATGGAGAGAGATACGGAGAGAGATACAGAGAGAGAGACAGAGAGAGAGGCTATTCATAAATACAGTTTTCTTTTGGAACAACCAGTTCTATGTCCTCTCCTTATTTACAGCATCACTCTGTTGTCTGTTGACTTTCTCTCTTTGGTAGGGTCCTTTTTAGTTTGATGTTTCTTTTATATTCAGCTGACTATATTTTATTTTATTTTTTTCTTTTTAGAGCCACACCCGCAGCATATGGAGGTTCCCAGGCTAGGGGTTGAATTGGAGCTACAGCTGCTGGCCTACACCACAGCCACAAAACGCCAGATCCGACCGAGCCTTGTCTGCAACCTACACCACAGCTCATGGCAATACCAGATCCTTAACCCATTGAACGAGGCCAAGGATGGAATCTGCATCCTCCTGGATACTAGTCAGACTCGTTTCCTCCGAGCCATGAAAGGAACTCCAACTGTACTACCTTTAAAGTGGCACAGCGGAAAAGAATCTGATTAGGAACAATGAGGTCACGGGTTCAATCCCTAGCCTCGCTCAGTGGGTTAAGGATCCGGAGTTGCCCTGACCTGTGGTGTAGGTTGCAGACGTGGCTTGGATCTCACGTTGCTGTGGCTGTGGTGTAGGCTGGCAGCAACAGCTCCAGTTCGACCCCTAGCCTGGGAACCTTCATATGCCATGGGTGGGGCCCTAAAAAGACTAAAGACAAATAAAATAAAATAAGTAAAGTTAAAGAGAAAGTTCAGGTTGAGATGTATCTTTCAAAGAACTGAAACAGAGTTTAGAATGGAGCTCCCTTAACCTCCACCTAAATATCCCTTTTAGCAATGCAGTAATAGAGTTCTTTATGCTTCAGCTCCTGCTTATGTTGGTCTTTATGTTTCTGCCCATTCGTTTCATGCAGCTTCAGAGGTGACTTTTCAATGGGCCGTCTGAACAGTTTACCACACATCCCGCCACTGAGCACTTTTCATGTGCCGCTTCCCAAGAGGGGAATTCTTTCTTCTTGGCTACATGATCCAAGCTTATTTTTCTCTAGATACATCTTAAAATATCTTATTTGTGGGTGTTCTCAATTTTTATTTCTTTCTTGTTTTCAGGGCTGTTTCTGTTGTGGGTGTGTTATTGCCATTGTGCTTATGACAATGATAGAAAGGTAAAAATTCTCAGCGGATCCTTTGAGTTTACTTACTGTTTCATTCTCTTACTGCTGACTTGTAGTCTTTCTGGTTGATAATGAAATGGGACAGGAATAATGTGGAGGAAAAATAAAATCCACAGAAAACCTCACTTAACCCATTATTTCCAAAGCACATCCAAGTAGTATATGGCATGTGCATATTAAAAATTATCCTGATATAGAAGGATGGTTCCTTGGGATCCCTTAAACTTTTTCAGGAGATGTACAAGGTCAAAACGATTTTCATACGAATACTAAGATACTATTTGCTTTCTTTACTCTGTTGGCATTTGCAAAATTGTGTAAATGCATTATCCCATGGTGGATAAAACTGTTGATATCTTAACATGAATCAAAGTAGTGGCACCAAAATATGCCACTACTGTATCATTGTATTTATCATGGCCATCAAAAAACAATGCCAATTTCTTAAGAATGCCTTGATGAAGTGATAAACATGATTAATTTTATGAAATCTAAACCCTTGAGTACACACATATTCAATCTTCTATGCAACAGAATGGTAACTACTCATAAAGCACTTCTGATGCACACAGAAACATGATGGGTGGAAAAACACTTCTGTGAGTGAGGAGCCACTTTTTTTCATGGAACACTATTTTTACATGAAAGAACAACTGACAGGCAAGCTACATTTATTCAAACATTTGGCAGACATTTTCTCCAAAATGAATGAAGTGAGCCTGTCACTTCAAGGAAAAACAACTGACAGTATTTGTTGCCAATGATAAAATTTGAACTTTCATGTGAAAATTAGAATTTTGGAAGATTTGTGTCTGGCCCGTGAACTTGTCAGCTTCCTAAAACCTAAAGACATTTCCAGTGAGATGGGGGGCTATTAATGAAAGTGATTTTTTTTCATTTCGTGTAATGAAATGTGTCAATGTTTCAGAGATCTGCATAACTCAGTGAACTAATACTTTGCAAATGACCAGTGCATGATGTTATAATATCATATGTGAATAAGAGATCCACTCAAAGCACAAGATAGATCAGTGTATTTTAATGCAGCAAAGAATGAAAAGTTTATTGGTTATCATTTCAGATTCCACATCTCCATGAGCCTAGCTACTACATGTCAAATTGGTAGAGTATCAGAGAAAAATATCCATAGTTACCTGAAAAGACTACTAAAATACTCCTCTCTTTTCCAAATATATTTCTGTGTGAGGCTAGATGTTCTTTGTATACCTATATCAAAACAACATACAGCAACAGACAGGCTAGACGTTAAAGAGATTTGTATAAATGGAAAACAATGTCACTCTTCTCACTATCTTGGAGAAAATATAGTTTTTCCCATAAAAATGTATTATTTATTATTAACATGTAATTTATGTAATAGGTTATAAGGTTTATTATTTATATTTATAAATTAGGAAAGAAACATTAAAAAATTCTCAGTGTTAAGCTTTGAATATCATCAATATCTGTGTGGGTCCTATTGTACAGCACAGGGAACTATATCCAATTTCTTGGGCTAGACCATGAAGGAAGATAATATAAGAAAAGGAATATATATATGTATGACTGAGTCACTTTGCCATATAGCAGAAATTGGCGTAATGTTGTAAATCAACTATGCTTTAATAAATATTAAAGGAAAAAACACAAAAAATAATTGTATAATCCACATAAACAAAAGCTCTTTGGAATTCTCAGAAATTTTTAAGAGAATAAAAGGATCCTGAAACCAAAAAATTTGAGGATCACTGCTCTGGACATTGCATGAAGCATTTCATATACATAATTTTGCTTAATCTTCATAATCATTCTTAGTGCTTTATATACTACTACTATTTCCATTTTACATTTGGGGAATATGAGTCTGAGAAAGTTTAATAATAATAAAAATGTATTTATTATTATAATAATTATAATAAAATAATTATAATAAATAATAATATTTGATCTTGTCCAAGATCAAATAGGGAGTAAAAGAGAGAGATACAAACTCAGGGAATAAGTGCAACAAACAGTTTTTTTTTTTTTTTTGGCTGTGCCTGCATCCTGTGGAAGTTCCCAGGCCAGGATCAAACCCATGTCACTGTTGTAACCAGAGCCACAGCAGTGATGACCTCAGATCCTCAACGCACTGAGCTACCAGGGAACTCCAATAATTGTTCTGGAGGGGGGGAAATAGGGGAAGGTTTTCCAAAGGGCAAATTTGAACTGAGGGATGAATCAACAGAAAAAGGAGGGAAGGGAGTTCTAGGCAGAAGACATAGCATGAATGAAGGTTTTGTGAGTCAATGGCTGGGGCAGGGGTTCGAGCCTTCTTTGTGCCATGAATCCCTTTGGCAGTGTGGTGAAGCTTCCTTGGTCTTTCTGGGAGTAATGTTTTTAAATGAACAAACCAAAAGATATATGATTACAATGGAACTCAACTGTACATTATATATGTATGCAACTTCAAAATATTTTAAAAAACAGAATTTGTGGCATAGTATTATATATGGTTTTTGTTTTTTTGTTTTTCTTCTCTAGGGACGCACCCATGGCATATGGAGGTTCCCAGGCTAGGGGTCTAATCGGAGCTGTAGCCACCAGCCTATACCACAGCCATAGCAACGCGGGATCCGAGCCACATCTGGGACCTACACCACAGCTCACGGCAACGCCAGATCCTTAACCCACTGAGCGAGACCAGGGATCGAACCCACAACCTCATTGTTCCTAGTTGGATTCATTAACCCCTGAGCCATAATGGGAACTCCTTAAATATGTTTCTTTATTGGTGCATTAAATAACAATTAAATAACATTAAATAACAAGATTTAGTGGTGAAAAGTATTGATAAACATAAATGATATTTCTGCAATGGCCATAAAAAAAAAAGTTTTGTTGCCTGCATATGTAATGGAAGGAAATACAATTTTCCAGTCAGAGGAAATATATAAATTTGTTCTGTCCAAGGTCACATATTCAGAGGTCTTTGGACTTCATGCAAAGAACACCTCGTCTTGGGTAAGTTTCATGTCCTTTTATTTATGTTTCCAGTCCTGGGATAGGCGGGCACTAGTGAGCAATGAACAAGTAGTAGCAGCAGTCATAGTCGCAGTAGTAAAACTAGTGGTAACGGTAATAGCAGCAGCGGTAATAGGAGTAATGGCCATTGAGTGCTCACTATATGCCAAGAGGTCTTCCAAGTGCTTTGCCTGTAACAACCAGAAATCGGGCAGCTCTTAATTAGGAATAAAAAAAAGCTGGAGAATCCACGGACTGAGTGAATAATCTAAAGAACGAACAAATTAATTCATAATGTTACTATTTTAGATGTTCCTTAACTGTATAGAACGGAAGTAGAAGAGTCTGGCTCTATTTGAGTTCAGATATTAGAATCAGATCTAAGATTCCATCATTTTTTTTTAAAGATGTAAGTTTGAAATGTTGAATTACAGCTTTGTGGCTCATGTGAATACGTACTTTTTAATAGTATTCATAAGAATATAGGATATAGTATAGCATAGCTAAATTATTCTACAGCCTGCATGAAATATGTATAAAATTATAAATTTTGGGGGAAAGTTATTAACCTGGTTAAACTGAATTTTACAGTATTTTTGTACTTTAAGAACTCCAACTTTTTATTATATACTTTTTAATTCTAGCTCAACTAATCATTCATTTCTCAGAATTATAGAGGTGCTTTTTCAGTATCACCAGTTTAGCACTGAAATATTCTCAATTCACTCGTGTATCTTTTTTTCCCCCAACAATTGCATTATAAACCCTCTGAGGGTAAAGAATAGATCTAACTTATGTTTTGTGTTCCTCACTACACCTGGGAGTGTGAGTGAGCATTTTGGTAGATGAATTACTTATAGAATAGTGTATAAGTCCATTTCGAATCAAGCCTCCATGTTCGACATTGTTCTAAGTTTTCTAGGCGATTCTGTTCCTTTCATATTATTAATGCCATGAGATTTGCTGCTTTTGTATCTATTTACATGGTAACCTTGAACTACCTCTGCCATCATAGGTGAAAATTGTTCAAGAAATGTGTATCCTTCCCTAATTGAAACCACAAGCAGAAATAATTAAAGATAAATATTTGCAATGATCCCAAGTCTGGATAGCATACTGTTCCCTGGGTATGTAGATTCTTCTGCAGTTTAAAATCCTTCATTCCATCAGTAAACATATATGGAATGTCTTCTATGGACTAGTATAGAGGGGTTCAGGTGCAGAGAGAAGCCAAAGTGGGGACGGAGCTTTACAAGTTATTGTGCTGAATCTTAGTGTGCATGGAAAGGAGTGGTAGGTAAAAACTAGGAAGTCAGGAAAGGGACAAAGAAGATGGGGGTTGTGAGGTACAGAGAGAAGACACCTCTACCCCCCGACTTCAGCCTGAGACGGTTAGGACTGGCTTGGCACTTTATGACAGTAAATGGGCATAAGGGCAGAGAGGGAACTAGGAATTGCTGTCCTTGGAAATTCTGCCTAATGGCCGGATATCAGGGCATTTATCCAACTCACTATGAGCTCTGAAAGAGAATTAGTATAAAGGGGGCAAGAGACTTGTTGTCTTCTGATTTCATAACCTATTAAATAAAGTCAGAGCACATATACATATATTTCTGCTTGACAGAGAAGCAGCTCCAATATGGAATAAACTTGATGAAAGAGAGTACTTTAAAAAATCATATTACTAAATATTAGCAGGCAGCATTTATTGAGCATCTACTATATATGCCACTCTTGATGTTAAGTGTATTTATTTATGTATTTATTTATTTATTTTTATGACCACAGTGGAAGTTCCTGGGCCAGGATGGAATATGAGCTGCAGCTGCAGCAATGTTGAGTCCTTTAACCCACTGCCCTGGGCCAGGGATCGAACCTGTGCCTCCTTAGCAGCTGGAGTAGCCGCGGTCGGATTCTTAACCCACTGCACCACAGCGGGAACACTATGAAAGGCTTTTAACTATCATTTCTCCTCATCCTCCTTATGATCGTTGACAACTAACATTTACTGAATACTTTATGTCAGACCCTGTTCAAAGAGTTTTATATGTATTAACTCATCTAATTCTAACTCTATGTTGTAAGTGCTATTATTTTCCTCATTTTATAGATGTTGAAACTGAGGTACAGAAAAGTCAAGTAACTTGCGCAACCTCACACAGCTTGTAAGGAACAGAGATCTGATGTCATAGAAGTACCACGGTGCCACTGTATTAATTAAGGGGGGTAATGTGTGTAATATGCCAAGTGTCTATCACATGGTAGATACATTTTTGTCCACCTCATCTTCCTCTTTGACCCCTCATTAATTTTCTATAATGACTTTTTTTTAACTCACACAGAGAACCGATGCAATGTTCACCTTGCTTTTATTTTTAGTTTTTCTCATCATCATTCTTAGGCTTTCGGTAAAGATGCTTATATGTCTTGAAGCATAAGAAAAGAAGAAAATTTCCTTTTCTAAAAAAATAAATACTTCATTCATTTACTTACCTTAAATAGTTTAGTGGCTAAAAAAAAGTGCAGCTACAAAGAGTCCTGGAAGACAAGGGAAGGAGGGAAAGGAGCAAATCTTCGTTTCCAAGTGCTGTGCTAGAAACTTTCGGTACGGTTGCCCGCTCATTCCTCATAGCAACCCTTGCAAGTAGTTATTATTATCCCTATGATGGGTAGGATTCTGAAGCTAAGAGCATTCAGGCAGCTTCCTTGTTAGGGAGGGGTGGAGCCCAAGATCCCTATTGCATACGATGCTGTCGCCTTCCTCAAAGACTCGGGAATTGTTCTTTGGGATACTTGATCCCAAGAAGTTTCTAGCTTGGGAGTTCAGCTAAGAAAGGGATGACGCTAAATAGTGTACTAAGGCTGGATTTCACTGGCGGAATCACCCTTTTATTCCAAACAACTTCCTGAACAAAACAGCTGTCTCCTCCTGAGTCCTTGATGGCGGAGTTAAGCAGCATTTGCCTGAATGCTAATCCTTAGATTATGCTTCTCTTAATCATTTTGGCCGTAATTAGGTTGAGCTTACAAACTGTCATTCCAGGAATAATGATTGTCTTTAAGAGGCAGAAAGGAAAGCATCAGCATCATTCTTTGCCATCTCACATCCCTGCAGCCACACTCACTGCCTGGGGTGGGTGGCAGAGAAAGCGCGGCCAGGGGCAGGGCTCTGATTTCATTCCTGCAGGTGGGTGAGGGGTGATAAATGGGCATATAGTAACATTGCTGTGGGCATGGGTCTTGGCTTAAGGTTAGCTTCTGTCTTCATGTTTGCTTCTCTGGCCTAAGGATAATAACATTGACATATTCTGCATCCCGCTAGCATAAATTGGTGCTTTGAAAGATTAATAAACACAATGGGAGTTCCCTGGTGGCTCAGCAGGTTAAGGATCTGGCATTGTTACAGCAATGGCTTGGATTGCTGCTGTGGCTCAGGTTCAATCCCTGGACTGGGCACTTTAGCATACTGTGGGTGTGGCCAAAAAATAAAATGAAATAAATAAACACAATGATTTTCTCAATTATGTTTGTTTTTCTAAAGTAAATGAAGAGAAATTCCTTCCTCTCAGGAGCTTAATGCATTTTATAAGTGTTACTTCAGTCTTACTTATGTGAGGCAAGGTAAAGTCTTACGTACATGTACGGCTCTGGCCAAGCGCGTGTGAGTCCCATGATGGGCGCCTGCATTTGTGTTTTCATCATGGCAGCCTTAGTAAACTAGCACAGGGTGCTTAGTGAATACTGTTTGTTGAGCCTCTTCTTCCCACCGCAAATGAAGGTGGGAAATCAGACCTTGCATTGGCCACAGTCAAGGTCAGCTTGCTCCAGACTCATCTCTACCCTTCTTTCCTTCCCTGGCACCCCTGGCAGTTTAAAAAAGAAGCAGAGTGAACAGAGTCAGTCCTTAGCTCAGTCCCTACCAATTCTATAAGTGACTGAGTTCTCAGAGATGGTAACTTCTAAGATTTGTGGCATTTTTGAGACTTAGCTCTCTAAATCTATAACCACTGTCTGCAACTCCTAGTCTCTCTATCTGATAATTTGCTGCCTTCCTGGATGGTCTGTGCCTAATGCTCACTTTGCTTTGTTACCATCCATGCCCCAGTGTGTCAGGGAATCTGAAGCAATTTTTTTTCAGTCATTTTGTGGGTGTAGATACTGAGACCAACACAGGTTGATTTCACGCTGACAGGGTTATATAGGGCGTCACCCCTTCCATGCTCTCAGGATAACTGACTCACATAGCATGGGATGTCTCCTTTCTCAAGCATTATTTGGGGTGTGAAGTAAATAGAAACATACAAAAAAATCCCTGTCTTCAAGGAACTCACGGTCAAGAGGAACATGAGTCTGTACCACGAATAACTGCAGGATAGTAGAAGTGCTAATGGGAGCTCTGTGAAGGGAGCGGCTAGTTCTGCCTGCAAGATACAGGAAAGCTAAACAGAGGAGGTGACAGCTGAGGGATGAGGAGTTACTATTTCGTCGGGGCATCCCCTTGGTGTATAAGTAGCATTTTGGCTCAGCCCCAGTTCGTCTTCCCACAACATGTGAGACGTTCCAAGGCTAAATGAGAGGTTTCAGTTTGCTGTTTGGGAGGATGAAGTAGTTTGGACCTGTGAAATGAGAACAGCAGTATCTAACCGACAGCACTTGCCTTTTTATGATCAGGTCTCTACTTAACAACTGCTCAACCCCTGAAAGCTCCCTGTTGAAGACTGCTCTTGTAGCTTTCAGTCTCCAGAGACAGGCAGGTGACTTAAGCTTGGCCGAACAAAGCACTTAATGCCATTGGCCACAATAACGACTGGACGTTTGAGTACGGGGCCCAATCAGAGCCAATGAGACAGAGAGAAGATTTGCTGAAATTTCTGGGAAAGAGACTCAGTTTTTTCTGGTGGACTTTATTCACGAGAAGATGTAAGGTCTGTGGCTGCCTCAGCCATATCACAAGGGGGACAGAAACCACCATGGAGGAGGGCAGTTCTGGGCGAAATAGAAAATCTATCCTGGGGACATGACCTTGGTTCCAGATCAAGCCATGCCAGGAGTTAGAATGAGCCTTGCCCTTTTCTACTCTATGAGTAGACGAAGCCCCTTTTTGCTTAGGCCAGTTAGGATTGGATTGTCTGTCTTGAGTCACACACGGTTAAAAGATCTAGAAATGTTTATTCTGAAGAGGAAAACATCCAGGAGGATGAACAGATTCCAAATATTTGAAGGAGGTTGGGTAAGATAATTACTTGAATATTCTTCTGTGTCTCTAAGGGGTGGAACTAGAATCAGTAGGGAGATGTTAGGTGGTCAGATTTCAGATCAATATCAGTAATAACTTTTTAACTTTTAGGGCTCCACCTAAAAGGGTTTAATTCAATGTGTACTTAGAGAAAACTATGAGATAGTGAGTGGAAAAAAACATGCCCCCCTCCATGTTAAAAGCATCTTTAAATGGTTCAGGTTAAAGTGGTCTGAGTCACTTTTATCACTGTATTGGATTTTAATACCAGAGCTTTCATTTAGCTTTAGAATTCCTCAAAGTCAAAGAGAATATGGCTATTTAATTATTTACCCCTATTCCCTGAACAAACTATAGGCTATGACCCATTGGAGACCATAAAATTAATTTGGGGATTTGGGGCTATCATCCTTTCAATGAAAGAGAAGAATCACATGTAACAAGGGCAAGAGTTGCTTTGTGAAACATTCCACTCCCATACAGAGAGAGAGGCAGTAAGAGTAATAGCTAAAAGCATGGACTTAGGAATTGACCTACAAAGAAAAAAAATTCTAAGTCTGTACTTATTGCCTGTTATGAGAGTTAAATGAGGTGATATAGGTGAAGAATTGCTCAAGATCCTGGCACACAGTAAACATTCAATACATTTTAGCCACTTTATTGTTATTATTTTTACTAGATAATTCTTAGAATGTAGAAATTGGCTCCTATGAGACAGAGGTGAATGTCAATCCTTGCTTTCCAGGCCCCAGGTTTTGCAAAACAAGCTGAACCTTTATGATTTTGTAAGGGAGAAAAAAAAATTGCCAGATGTTTCCGCATCCTCTGGTAGTGTTGGAAGATGCTGCATTGTTGATTGCCATCCAAAGCCAATAGCAGGGCCATGAAAACAATCCAGCCATTAGTCTGTAAGCCTTCTCGTTCGACAGAGGGCATGTTTATTTATCTTCATATCCCCAGGAACTCCCAGAGTACCTGGAAAATAACTGCTCAACTGCTTGAATGTTCTTAAACATCTCTAATATTTGGTCTGTTAGCTTTTGAGGTTCTTTCCACTCCCTAAACCTCCTCTGTCCTTTGTTTAATCAAGATGTCTTTCCTGGTTCCTGGAAAAAGAAAATCTCGCTCATTCCCTCCCCCAAGGCCCCACAAACATGCAAGGGACACACACACACACACACACACCTCATACACATATGTGATATCATATTAATGACTTCACAATCTTCAGGGATATTGGCTGTTTTTAAGCATCTGTTATACATCCTTGTCACTGAAGTCGTGATTTCCCACTTTATCTCATTCACAACCCATGGATGAATACCATCTGGTCCTGGTGATTTACTGCACAGAGTCCCCCAAGTTGCTCCATACCTTTCTCCTCAGAGACCTAAGAATCTCTGTCAAGGCCGTTCTCTGCTTTGCCATAAAGTGTGTCCTTGGAACAGGAATTTCCCCATTGTCTTCTCCAATAAATACTGATTCAAAATATTCATTTGGCTGCTCCTCGCCTTCATCATTCCATTTAATATCCTCCTTCTCCCAATGAAAGCTCTTAACATAACAGATATAGTCACCTTACCGAAAGGCCATGGACTCTTTAGTTCTATTATTATTTATCCGGGTGCCTCTGCCTGTGTTGCCCGTTCCCTCTTTGACCTCTGTTAGTGCTCAGCTGATGTAGGCTGAGTTCCCACCAGAGTAAGCAGCCCACACAGAAGGTTCATTTAAAAACAGAGCATCTTTATAACAGTTATTGGTTTTTTTTTTTTTTTAAGAAAAGCAGACAGAAGGTAGTTTTTTTTGGGGGGGAGTAGGAAATTTATTTATTTATTTATTTATTTAACAATGATTTTTATTTTTTCCATTTTTACACTGTTCTGTCAATTTTCTACTGCACAGCAAGGTGACTCTGTCACACATCCATGTATACATTCTTTTTTCTCCCATTCTCACGCTCCATCATAAGTGACCAGACATAGTTCCCAGTGCCATACAGCAGGATCCCATTGCTTATCCATTCCAAAGGCAATAGTTTGCATATTGTTTTTCTACCATAAAATGAGAATATGTTATGCCTAGAAATTTTGGGAAATTTGGAAAGGTAGAGGATTGCATCTTTCCAAACAAGAACTGATGGTGCCTGTGTCAGGGGTCCAGCTTTTGCACTTCTCTCTGGAACATAACCTATCCGATTTCCTTCTCTCCAGTTCTTTCTTTCTTGCGTGATGTGCTGTGGGGTTGGGGAGGCACCTCTTCTGTCCCTCAGACACCGTTGGAGAGTGTCTTCATTCAGCCTTTATGGAAATGATGTCATCAAGTATGTCCTGCAGGCAGGCCTGGCCCTCGAGGCCTCAGTTACTGGGCGGCGGGGGACACTTACCACCCCAACGACTCACCACAGTCTCTGTTTTCATCTAATTCCACTTCCTCGACAACTGCCAGCACCTCACCAGGTTCTTTCTCTGTTTTGCATCTTATCCCCATTTTGTTGCACCTGCCAACAGTTTGCTTTTCTTCCCAAAGACTTTCAGGTCTCTTACACATCAGGGAATTTCAGACCAGTCTCATGGTAACTGACCTCTGACTCGGCCCCAGAACTTTCTATGGTGAACATCCCTTCTCTGGTAGATCAATCTGGGGGTCATTGTGAGCAGAGCGATGGTGACCTTCAACCTGCTTCTTCCCAGCTTCCCCGGGGACACCTTGGTGCAGTCCATGCAAGGACACATGGGCTTTGGAGTCAGACAGTATGAGTCTGAATCATGCCCTTTCACCATTTAGGCTCGTAATGAATCTTGCTGAGTTTCTTATTACTTCATCTGAAAAATGGGGCAATACTACAGTCTACTCCTTTATAACACACTGTTAATTTTAGTATTTATTTAACTCAGAAAATATAAGTAGGTATTACTTTGAGGGCTCTTCAGGTATTAATTCATTTATACAACTAGTTACAACCCTGAGAAAGCTTGGGTCGTTTGTTCATTTTTATGAATTATATATTCATTTGTAACAAAAGTTTCATGACAAAACAATTGTCTCAGTGGAGGGGGAAAAAGGGGTTTAGGAGCTAGAGAATTTAACTTGTAGTAAATAACCATTATTTAATTTTTTTTCCTGTGGGATTTTCAATATTAAAGTTTATGTTAAAAAAGGATAGCTGAGTTTGGGTTTAGTAGATGCAAATTATTACATTTAGAAGGGATATGCAGTGAGGTCCTCTGTACAGCACAGGGAACTATCTCCAGTTTCTTGGGATAGATCATGATGGAAGATAATATAAGAAATGGAAAATAATATAAGAATGACTGGGTCACTTTGCTGTACAGCGGAAACTGGCACAACATTGTAAGTCAACAATAATTTTTTAAAAGTCACTAAAAAAAAGAATCGCTGGGAGTGTTGTAGGAGTGGATAATGCTACTCCCCAACCCACTCCAAAAGATATGCCCAGAACCTATGCATGTGAACTTATTTGGAAATAAGTCCTATTTAGTTATTTGAAACTAATTTTTGCAGATGCAGTTGGGTTAAGGATCTAAGTAAGAACTCAAATAGTATCCTTGAGGATGCAGGCTCGATCCCTGGCCTCACTCAGTGGGTTAAGGATCTGGTGTTGCTGTGAGCTATGGTATAGGTTGCAGATGCAGCTCAGATCTGGCAGCTCAGATCTGATTCAGCTCCTAGCCTGGGAACTTCCATATGCCACAGGTGAGGCCCTAAAAAGGAAAAATAAAGTATCTGAAGATGAGATCATGCTGGATGAGCTGGGTGAGCCCTCAATCTGATGACATGTATTTTTATGAGAGGCAGAAAGGAAAAGACATGCAGACACAGAGGAGAAGGCCATGTGAAGACAGAGACAAGCTGAAGTGAGGCAGCCACAGGCCAAGGTGCGCCAAGGACTCCTGACAACCAGCAGCAGCTAGGAGCGAAGTAAGAAATAGATTTTCCCTCAGAGCCTCCAGGAGGAACCAATCCTGCCAACACCTCGATTTTGGATATTTCTGTCTTTCGAACTGTGAGAAAATGAATTTCTATTATTTTACATCACCAAATTTGTGATAATTTTTTATGGCAACCCTTGAAAACGTATTTTGTTATTGCAAGCTAAAAATCATAAATTGAGGGATCAGAAACAGAGCAGAAACAGAAGTTGCCAAATTGTGAACAAAACATAAAACCAAGCAAAAACAGTAAGTTTCTAGACCTGTAAAATAAACAGAGGCCTAGCTCATATCTACCAACAGTTAACAAGAGAACTTAAAGCCAAGTAAGTTATACTTGCTGCTCAGACAAAGCTACTGAGCATTGCCCTGCTCCTGGGATACCAGCTTTTTAAGAGGTGAGGTGCTAATTTCCTATTACAATTGTTAATGACCAGTTAAAGTCCACTTGATGCAAAACCTATTCCCTGGTCAAGTTATATTCAATAATCAGGTAAAAACGTGAGCAGTAGAAGCAACCCCTGCATTTATCCCAATGCTTTATTATGAAGCTCAAAAATGAAAGACTACAAATACTTCTCCTAGCATGTGTACTGGCACCTAAGAAGAGTTTAATGAATGTTCTGTTTTCCCTGTACAAAATAGGTATTCATGGCAGATGCAAAGCAGGTTTTATACCCAGTCTGTGTTTTGTACTTCTTGGGAATACAAATCTCTCACTCTCTTGAATTAACTTGTTTTTGTTTTTGTTTGTTTGTTTGTTTTTGCCTTTTTGCCCTTTTCTAGGCCTGTACCCGCAGCGTATGGAGGTTCCCAGGCTAGGGGTCTAATCGGAGCTGTAGCTGCCAGCCTACGCCAGAGCCACAGCAACGCCAGATCTGAGCCACGTCTTCGACCTACAACACAGCTCATGGCAAAGCCAGATCCTTAACCCACTAAGCAAGGCCAGGGATCGAACCCTCAACCTTGTGGTTCCCAGTCGGATTTGTTAACCACTGAGCCACGATGGGAACTCTTAACTTGTTCTTTTACAACACTGACCACCATGGTGTTTATAATCCAAGCCAACCCTCCTATGTACTGTATAAGAAGAAAGACTTTGTAATGACTGGGGGATGATGTTATGATATGTTCAGGGTTGATTCTTTAAAATTTTATAAGTTACAGAGTAGTGTATATATCCACTGTCTTCAGGGAATGATGAGAGGAATAGAAGTGGGGAAAAGATGTAATATAGGAGCAAACACTCAATGAGTCTCCTCATGCAATCCTGCCCATTCATTCATCCAACCTCTCAGCCCTCTTAGCTAAACATGTATTGTATATTCAGAACTTAGAAACAATGCAGGTGAGAATCCTGAGGAACACCTGAGCTAAGACATGTGTGCATTGGGGTTCCCATCGTGGCTCAGTGGTTAACGAATCTGACTAGGAACCATGAGGTTGCGGGTTCGATCCCTGGCCTCACTCAGCGGGTTAAGGATCCCGCGCTGCCTGAGGTGTGGTGTAGGTCGGCAGATGCAGCTTGGGTCCTGTGTTGCTGTGGCTGTGGTGTAGGCTGGCGGTGGCTACAGCTCTGATTCAACTCCTAGCCTGGGAACCTCCGTGTGCCGTGGGTGCAGCCCTAGAAGAGACAAAAAAAAAAAAAAAGAAGAAAAAAAATAGAAAAGAAAAAAAAAAGGACGTGTGCAGCAATTAGTGAATGATTCTGAAATAATAGCAGCAGGTCATGTGAGTTCATGGAACAGACTCAGTGGATGCTAAGGAAAGTTTTAAAGGGCCCAAACAGGGAAAGCTTTTCAGATGAGGGCTTCCAAACTGGGTCTTAAAGGAATATTAAACGACGGACTTTGAAAATGTGTTTGTGGAGTTCCCATTGTGGCCCAGCAGGTTAAGAACCTGACATAGGGTCCATGAGGATGTGGGTTCAATCCCTGGCCTCCCTTAGTGGGTTAAGGATCTGGCATTTCCACAAGCTGTGATGTAGGTCACAGATGCAGATCAAATCTGGTGTTGCTGTGGCTGGGGAGTAGGCCTGCAGCTGCAGCTCTGATTTAACCCTTAGCCTGGGAACCTCCATATGCCACAGGTATGGCCATAAAAAAAAAGAAATAAAGTAAATAAATAAAAATGTGTTTGTAGCTATGCTAATGATACCTCTCCTTCCTATTTCCAGGCTTAAAAGTACTGCAGAGTGCCTAGTGTGTAATAGGAGCTTGACAAAAATTTATTGAATTAAAAACAGCAACAGCAATAAAACCAAGTGAGTCATCCCTACCTCCTCTGTACTGCTTTGGTCTGATCAATATACAGATCTTTCGCCGTCACTTACCTCATTTAAAATTTCCTGGATGCTCTGCTGCCTCTAAGAAAGGGTAGGAAGTGACCTTTGAATCAAGGTCACTTGAATCAAGGGTTTATGTTCCCAACACCTTCAGGTTGACCTTCATCCTGTCTTATCTATTCTGAGCTCTGTTTTACAGCTTTCTGTTTTTTGGATTCCTAAATCTAACTGTGACACCCCTTCTACTCTCCTACCTCTTGCTTAAAAATTTTCAGTGGCTGCCCCCCTGTCCCTCAGAATCTGGTGTCCACCGACCTCTCCAGCTTCTGCTTTCTGGATTCACTCCTTTAAACTTCTCACTGCTTGGAAGGTGTCACATTTTCTCTCTCTGGGCCTTCACACATCCTTAGAATGCCTGGCTTGGAATAGTCCTCCTACCCTGTGCCCCAGGTATCAAGCTTACTCCCGTGCATCTTTCAAGTCCAGGCTTAAATGACACGGGAGGCCTCCCCGCCTCCTGGGGGGCCTGGGCTTTGAGGTTCACAGAGCACCTCACACTTTATCCACTGCAGCACACACTACAGTTGATTGTAGTGATCCGCTTTATAATGCTTGTCTTTCCTACCTAGACTGGTGGTGCTGTGAAATCAATGACTATGTTACGTTCATAAGTGTCTGTCGTATTTGGCATAGTACCTGGGCTAACAAGTATCTTTTGAATAAAATAATGAGATCTAAAACTTCCTGGTTGCATGACCGTGGGCTGGTAACTCTGTCACTCTGAATCTCAATTTTCTTTCTCTCTCCTTTTTTTTTTTTTTCTTTTTAGGGCAGTACCTGCAGCATATGGAAGTTCCCAGGCTAGTGAGTCCAGGGATTGAACCTCCATCCTCCATCCTTATGTGTACTAGTCACATTTGTAACCCACTGAGCCACAACAGGAACGCCTCAATTTTCTCTTTTATGAAATGAAGATAAGTGTTGCTGTTGTGGCTTAGTGGATTATGAACCCTACATAGTTCTGTGAGGATGTGGGTGCAATCCCTGGCCTCCTCAGTGGGTTAAGGATCTGGTGTTGCAGCAAACTGTGATATAGGTCACAGATGTGGCTCGGATCTGGTGTTGCCGTGGCTGTGGCGTAGGCTTGCATCTGCAGCTCTGATTGGACCCCTAGCCTGGGAACTTCCATATGCTGCAGGTGTGGCCATAAAAAGAAAAAATAAGATGAAGATGATAGCTGTCTCATAGAGTTTTATACACTCTAAAATATTATAGAAATGTTTACTTCTCTACTTCTGATGGCCTTCTGTGAGTAAACCCTCACTGTCTTTTTACCTTATGTCCTGCTTTACCCATTAATGTATAATTGGTACCAAACTGGACTTCTCTTGTTTGTTTTTTTTTTTGCCACTCCTGCAGCCTGTGGAAGTTTCTAGGCCGGGGATTGACCCAAGCCTCTTCAGTGACAACTCCAGATCCTTACATTGCACCACAAGAGAACTCCCTGGATTTCTCTGATTTTTCCTAGACATTGTCCTTTGTTTCCTATCTTTGTGCCATTGTTCATGCTGCTCTCTCTTCCTAGAATTTCCTTCCTCCCTTCTCCCCATTTCAAAATTTCCTCTATCCCAGCTCTGTAGTGCTTGCTTGATTGTCTTAGTTAAGTTAGCCCTCCCTCCAACCTGTGTGGCATGTTGTCTGCCTCTGTAATAGAACATTTGCCACTTTCAACATTGTGTTGTGGTTATTGATGAATAGCTTCCGGTTTAGCAGGCTCTAGAGTCAGTCTTCCTGGGTTCATATTCCAGACCTACCTACTTACTAGCTATGTAACCATGAGCAAGTTAGTCAGCCTATCTAAGCCTCAATTTTTTAATCTGTGAAGTGGCATTAATAGTAACACCAGTCTCATAAGTGGGTGGGGGTCACAGTAAATGAGATTATGTAAGCAGATCATTTTGCACATAATGAATGATTATATGCTTAGGATAATTAACATTATCCTCAGCAGCATCTTCTCCCTAATTAAATTCTGAGTCTCTTGGGGATGAAGTTTATGTTTTTATAGGATTCCCCGATTGTACTTTGAACAATGCCTGGATCTATAGCTGGTGCTCAATAAATGTTTGTTGAAAGCAAGCATAAATAATATAGACAAATAATAACTTTTTTCATTTGCTATAAAATGATGCAAGTTTACTGCATTTTTGGGTTTTTTAGTAACTACTGTCCCTGTGGACTTCCCCAAGCATGAACATTTTGAAATAGTGGTAGTAGAATAGGCCCACTATGTCGCCATCAGTCTGGAATTTGGAAAATTACAAGCAGAATTAAAGAACAGTATTAGAATTATTTATTCTTTCTATGCCCCTTTATTGCATTCATTTTGGGAGAAATTATCTATTCTTGTTTAACAAGAAGATTACATTACATATTCATGTAGAAAGAATTTTACCAATTTGTGGAAACTTTTCTCAGATCTTGCCACATGTTAGATGTCAGGCCGTGTCTCATTTGGAGAGCCAAAAAACAACTAGAGTTACTGGGCTTTACAGTAAGGCAAGTTATTCTGAATTTCCTTGGTAAAAAGAAAATGAAAGCTACATTTATAAAATATCATAGAGGTTCGTCTTCTAAACAGCCTCTTGCCTGGAAAATATATGTAGTCATTTTCCTGACTTAATAAGGAGATAAAGCAAGTTTCACTTATCTTAATTTTGCCTGTAATGAATATACCAGATGAGATTTTGCTATGATATGTGGCTGCTCTTTCATTAACACATTAGATAATTGCCCTCTTGGAATGGACCAACTTTATTATTTAGCACCTGATTTGATCCTGAAATAATCTAGAACTTTTTTGAAAGTCAGTATGCAGAGCTATGGTGAGAGGAAACGATGACGTAGACTGGGCCTGAGAAGTCCTGGGTTCCCACGTGTGTTGGGGGAGGCAGGTCACTGCCTGCATGACACAACTTCAGGGGCGGTTGAAAGATTTGTTCTCGTATAACTGATCAAGGTCTGAAATTCTACCATCCAAATTCCATTCATTCCACTTGGTTGTAGGGAGGACCTTAGAGAATTGGGGGCCAGGGAGGCAGCCGGGTAGCTCAGGGGTTGGCAAACTATGGCCCACAAGCCAGATCCGGTCTACTACCCATTTTTGTACAGCCCTTAGGGTAAGAATGGCTTTACACTTTTAAGTGGTTGGCAAAAAGATCAAGAGAAGAATAATATTTTATGACGTGAACATTATATAAAATTCAAATTTCAATATCCATCCATAAAGTTTTATGGGAACAGTCACATTCATTAGTTTCTGTATTGTCCATGGTTGTTTTTGTGTTACAAATGGCAGAGTTGAGCTATTGCAATAGAGATTGTGTGAGCCTTAATGCCTAAAAATTTACCATCTGGCCCTTTACAGAAAGTTTGCCCACCTATGGTATAGAGAAGAGCATTAAAGCCATGAAGTCAGTCTTAGGATTGAATCCCATCCCTTCTAGTTACTAGCTTTGTAATCTCAGTCAAGGTGACCTTCATTCATTCAATAACTATCTACTGATCTCTTATTGTTTCCTTAATCCACTCAGTGAGGCCAAGGGTCAAACTCACATCCTTATGGCTACTAGTTGGGTTCTTAACCCATTGAGCCACAGCAGGAACTCCCAAACTCTAATTCATTCCTGGAGACTTTGGTTGGCATTAGAGATGCAGTGGCTTTTGCACCTGAGGGTAACCCAGACCTAGTCTGCTGTCTTCATTGAGAGAATTTAATAAAATTACGTATTCAAAGTGTGTAGAATGTAGTAGTTGCTCAACAAATGATTTTTGAAAGTCCGCAGATAACCATTCTATGCTAGTATTTTGGGATGGATTTAAGAGTTGGGTAAGGAGGCAGAATGATGAGCTAATGGCTGACCAAGACCTGGCCTGGTGTCTTAGTGGTGGTGGTGCTCAGGGACCTAGAGGGGAAGAGAGACCCTGGAAAGACAGACAAGAGAAGCAGAAACAAAGGACTTCGCAGCTTTGTTTCAGGTCTCTTTTGTTCAGATGTACACCTCTGTAGGACCCAGTCTTAGGTGGCCACATGGTCCTTTGATAGTCAGAATGTTTCTAGTAAGTGATGCAGCTGGAATTTTGAATTCTAGATGTTCTAATTCCGATGCCATTAGCCATTATACCAGTACCTCCCAAATTAGGGTATAGGGTTCCATGGATGTATCATCATGGGTGCTAGAGTTCTCTACAGAAGCCTCTAAATTTAGGGTTTTATGATAATCTTAGGAAAGAAGAGAAAGAAAGAAAGAAAAAAAAAAACGGCCATATGAGCATATCTGAACACTCAAATGATCCCTTTATAACCTGGGATTGCTCTGTGGTGCCTTTATCTAAGTTTGCAGTCATGTTTAGATTGGGTAATTTTGGCGGGCTAACGAGGAAAGAACAGAAGCAGCAGACCTAATAAGAAAAGGATGTGTTGACACCATAGGAAGGTCAAATTATATTACTGCTTATTCTAAGGATAAAGGTTTCACAGTAATCCTAAGTGGGAAAAGAGGTGAGAGAACAGAATCACCACACAGCACAAAGGGGTGTTGGTGTGCCATGCCAAACTGCGGCATGTTTAGAATGGTGAGCTAGTGTTTACAAAAACACAGCCACTGTTTAACTTGAATTTTACTCATTTCGTGGTTTTGTTTTGGTTTAGTGAATTGTGCAAAAGCTATGTGCATACGAGATTTTAAATCTAGCTGTTTAAAACTGTTTTAGGAGGTCCCCTCTTGGCGCAGGGGAAACAAATCCAACTAGGAACCATGAGGTTGTGGGTTCCATCCCTGGCCTCACTCAGTGGGTTAAGGATCTGGTGTTGCTGTGGCTGTGGGGTAGGCCAGCAGCTGTAGCTCTGATTAGACCCCTAGCCTGGGAACCTCCACATGCCACGAGTGCAGCCCTAAAAAGACCAAAAAAAAAAAGGACAAAAATAAATAAATAAAACTGTTTTACCATGGAGTTCCCTCGTGGCACAGCAGGCTAAACATCTGGTGTTGTCACAGCAGCAGCTTGAGTCACTGCTGTGGCGGGATTTCGATCTCGGGCCCAGGAACTTCCGCATGCTACAGGTGCAGCCAAATACATACTACTGTATAAAATCGATGATTAAAGAAAATCTACTGTATAGCACAGGAAAATCTACTCAATAGTTTGTAAGAATCTGCATGGGGAAAAAAAGAGTGGATGTATTTATATGTACAACTGATTCACTTTGCTGTACTGATTTCACCTGAAACTAATACAACATTGTAAGTCAACTGGACGCCAAAAAATTAAATTAAAAAACAACAAAACAAAACAAACCTATTTTACCTCCCTTAAATGACATTATGATAAAAAAATGATTTTAGTGATATTCTAAATAATTCTTTATTATTATGTGATCTTTATTTCATAATTTGAGGCTTCATTGAGTGGGGGCACTCTCTAAATTATTTCTGAAGTGTTCAAAAGAATAGCCCGGAGCTGGAGAGAAGGCAGGAGAAATTTTTTCTGTTAGTGTGTGGATGTCCTGTGCTTGTGTTGATGAGGTTATCTTTCCACGCGCGCGCGCGGGGATATGTCCAAGAGAGATGAACGCTGTCTTCAATATGGTTATTTAAATGATAATCCTGTTTCTTTCTGATGTTATTCCAGATCATTCAATTTCCTTGTCTGTGATTTTTCACTTATCAATGAAATATCTTTTCATCAGGGTCTGATGGCTATGCTACGGTCTTCAGAATGGTTCTTTGCTCTTATTTATCCATACTTCTAGATGTTGGGGGTTGGGGGGGGTCACCCCTGGGAAGACATGGCTGGGGGTTGGAATCATTTGGGGGCACCTTTATCCAATGATCTGGCCGCTTGCTCAGAAAGATCTCGAAGGATAGGCTCGGCTGGGATTGAAAACCAGAGACTCATGTGGCCTGTCCAGGTGACTTGCCCTTCTCACAGCTTGGGTGCTGATTCTGAGAGGAAGTATCCCTAAAGCGATCATCAGGAGTGAGTTATTTCAAGAGATTGAGTGGAAGCTGCATTTTTTTAAATTATGCTGAACCAGAGGCATATGGAAGCTCCCCAGCCAAGGACTGAATATGAGCCACAGCTGCAACCCATACCACAGATGTGGCAGTGCCAGATCCTTTAATCCACTTTGCCAGGCTGGGAGTCGAACCTATATCTCTACAGAGACCTAAGCTGCTGCAGTCAGATTCTTAACCCACTATACCACAGGGGGGACCCTTGCATGGCTTTGTTTTGTTTTGTTTGTTTTTTGTTTTTATGACCTAGCCATGCAAGTCACGTACCATCACTTCTGTGTCGCAAAACTTTCGTTTCCATAGACATAGACCCTCATCTTAAATGATGAATGAGTTAAACAGATGAAAGTCATGGCAAAAGTATTTTAGGCAAAGGAAATAGAATGTGCAAAGGCATAGAAACATTAAAAAAAAAAAAACGGGTACGTGAGGGCAACTCGAGGTAGTACAGTGTAGCTAGAGCATAGTGTGTGTGTGGAGCAGTGGGAGGTGGTGTGTATGGAGATATGGGCAGGGGCCAGGTCACAGAGGGACTTGTATGTCATGTCAGTAGTTTTCCTGGGAGAGCTGGGGACTCACTGAAGAGTGCCGCGGGTTCTGGGAGGCATTTTAGAAAGACTATTGTGTCTGCAGTCTGGAGGGTAGCTTGGCGGTATGGAGAGCAATAAAAGCCTGCTACAGTAATTCAGACAAGAGATGATGAGAATGAATTGTGGCCTTTGCATTGGGGATGGAGAAGGACAGTTTCCAACATCAGAGTCTCATTCAATAATTTTAACATTGCCTTACTTATTCATTTATTTTTGCATTCACTGCAATCTGAATTCCTGTTCTTACTATTCATCACAGAGTTTGATGCTCATCTGGAATGCATGAGTGTTGAAACTCATTGGCATAAGTCAGGCATGGTGTACAGTGCATCTGAGCACTACTCCCTGCACAATCTTTACAGTTCTGGGCCGGCTCCCTTGGTGATGAGAGTTGGTGATGAGATAGAAATACATTGAGATGAAACCACGACAGTCACCTTGGCTTGGAATACAGCAAGGAGATAGAATCTGATTCCTGCTTTGCTTGTGTTCAAAGCAGCATGACACATTTGTACAGGAGTGTTCTCTCTGGAGTGTCAAGTACTTAATAAATATCACCTCTGCACATTTTTGCAAATAGAGCCAGCTGAATTCCCAGGTTTCCAGGCTTTTTTGCAGAGTTTCTGAGGTAAATAAACTTTATTTCTTTTCCTTGCTAGAAAATTATCAAAGGACTGATCAACTTTAGGATTAGAACAAATTCTTTTATTTTTCTTTTCTTTTCTTTCTTTTTTTTTAAAATGGCCTCATCCATGGTATATGGAAGTTCCCAGGCTAGGAGTTAAATTAGGGATGCAGCTGCCGGCCTACACCAGCCACAGCAATGCTAGATCCAAGTCACATCTGCGACCTACATCTCAGCTTGCGGCAATGCGGGATCCTTAACACACTGAGCCAGGCCAGGGATCGAACCCACGTCCTCATGGACTCTATGTCAGGTTCTTAAACTGCCGAGCCATAATGGGAACTATGGATTAGGACAAATTCTTTACTCCTTCCTGCTGACTTTATATTACAGCTGTTCGGTGGAGAAGCCTGGGGGAAATTCAGATCACACATCTTTCTCATGTAACTAATGAATTTGTTATCTTTGGTACAGAAAACAAATATGTTTTGTTTAGTAAGTGTTAAGGGAAATCTGGACACTAAGAATTCCTTCAATTCAGTTCAACAGTTATTTTTTAAATACCTACTCTATGGCAAGTGCTGTTCACAATGAGAGATCAGTAACAACAGAAATCACTGTTCTCGCGAAGCTCCTCCTCTAGTAAGGAGAAACAATAAACAATAATAATAATAAAGAAGTTATATTAAAATTATATGTATGTTAGAAGTGGCAATTAAAATTAATAGGATATTAGAATGTGATATGTTTTATAGAAAAAATAAAAACCTGAATAAAGGGGGTTGGAAGATCTGTAGGGCATGGTTTGCAATCTTAAATAGAATGATTATGGTGTGCTTATTAAAAGATGTTTTTTAATACTCAGATCCACTCAGAGTGAAGGAAACCTTATGCTTTTTTTTACATTGAAGTATTGTTGATTTGCAGTGTTTTTGTTTGTTTGTTTTTTGGGTTTTTTTTGTCTTTTTGCCATTTCTTGGGCCGCTCCGGCGGCATATGGAGTTTCCCAGGCTAGCGGTCGAATCGGAGCTGCAGCCGCCAACCTACGCCAGAGCCACAGCAACGCAGGATCCGAGCCGCGTCTGTGACCCACACCACAGCTCACGGCAGTGCCAGATCGTCAACCCGTTGAGCAAGGGCAGGGATCGAACCCGCAACCTCATGGTTCCTAGTCGGATTTGTTAACCACTGCACCACGACGGGAACTCAGATTTGCAGTGTTTTGTTAGTTTCTGGTGTACAGCAAAATGATTCTGTTGTACACATATATGTATATATATTCTTTTTCATATTCTTTTCCATTATGGTTTATTATAAGATATTGACTATATATAGCTCCCTGTGCTATATAGGTTCTTGTTAATCTATTTTATATATAGGAATTTGTATCTGCTAATCCCAAACTCCTAATTTACCCCTTTCCCACCCTCTTTCCCATTTGGTACACATAAATTTGTTTTCTGTATCTGTGAGTCTATTTCTGTTTTGTAAATAAGTTCATTTGTATCATATTCTAGATTCCACATATAAGTGCTATCATATGGTATCTGTCTTTCTCTGTCTGACTCACTGCACTTAGTATGATTGTCTCTTAGTCTGCTATGTTGGTGCCCATGACATTATTTCATTCTTTCTTGTGACTGAGTAGTAAGGAATCCTTACTCTTACGCTGTTTAAATTGCTTAATCTTTCTGAGCCCCAGTTCCGTATTCATTCTCTCATTCAAACAACACATACATGTATTAATAGGGTAGTTCCCATTCATACTTTGGAAATATCAATGAAAAAATCAGCCTACTCTCTGCTCCTGTCTAATCTATCAGGAAGGTAGATTTTTAAACAAGACGTTTTCAGAAAGTAAATTGGATGCTCTGGAAAAGAAAGCTTAGACTGTTGTGAGAACACATCATAGGCGATGTATAACCAACTCTAGGAGTTTGGGAAGGCCTCTGAGAAAGGCCTGAGGCTTGGAGAATAACTGGGAAAGCAGCGTGGGCTAGGATGGGAAAGGGTGCTCTGAGTAAAGGAAACAGCCTGGGTGATGAGAGTCTGGGGTCTTTGATGGCTTGACTGAAGCTCATTGTGGCTGCAGCGAAGAGGAGGAGGTAGGAGCTGTCTGGAGAGGTGAGCAGAGGTCGAATCACACAGGGCTCATAACTACGTAAATTATCTGCAAAGCGGAGATGAAGGATGATACACAGCATTGAGTAGGTATTCAATAAGTGATGGCTATGAGCCGTATGAATGATGACAGTAGTAACAGTGAATTACAGCTGTGCATAACCCTAAGCAGGTTGAAAGTTAGTACCCTTGGTGCCTCTTCTGGGTAAGGTAAGCCTCATGTTGGTGGCAGGAGGCTGACTTGGGTTGGTGTTTAAGTGAACACTAAGTTCTTCATTGACTTCTGAGCCCAATGTGCATGTCCCCTGATTTGCTTGGTAGGTGATAAAGGAAAAGAGTTTGAAATTGGAGAATGATCTGGTTTTCAATGTTAGGTCTACCCCTAAGTCTGTGACCTTGAGCAAGTCTTCCACCTCTCTGGATCTCAGTGACATTACCTGTAAAATGCCGATAGTAATCCTTTCCCTCTCAAGGGGCTGATGTGAGGATCAAATGAAATGACATCTGGGAAATTTTATTGTAATTTCGATCATCCCGCAGCTTGGTTTGACTTACTCTTGGATATATTAATGGAGAAAAGATTCTAAAGAAAAAGCCTGCTCTTTGTATTCTCCCAAGACTGTGTTCTTTCCATCACAACTGCAATGCAGTTCAACCTATTTTCCAGCCAGTGTGCTAATGCTTTCTTTGGTTGTTGAGGGAATAGTGTTCTGAGTATTCCCTTTTGTTCTTGCACAAACAGCTACAAAGCGGAGAGTGACAGTGTGAGCACCCCAGTTTAGCAAGGCCCCAATGCATGTTCGGCACTGCTCTAAAATTCAGTCCAAGCCAAAAACAAATACCAAATCAGGACTTGGTGGTTAGATCATGTGACGTTCATTCATACTTCTCCATAAATAATGGGGGTCTGTTTAGGTGGCAACGGACAAGTCTACTCTCTCCCGTATTACTGTAATTATTAACTACTACTCCTAAAATCTATCACGTTATCATTATTGTTATTATTATGAAACTCAATCCCATTTCCATGTCATAAAGATAAACCAAATCTCATTTCAATTAGTTACAGCAGGAGGGAATGAACTTTAAACAGACATTTAATTTCTGGAAAAAAAAATTAGGAAGTTCTTCATGGAAATGTTATGGCATTTTGAAACAGATTAATAGTTCAGTGTGAACACATCCACCCTGCAGCTAAATGATGGGCATATGATGATGAGGCGACAGGTTAAATGAGCAAAACCAGTTGATATCACTGGTTTGGTTCTATTCAAATAGTGTTCACTTTATGACTCTTGAGTGCTATTCTTTTTTTTCCATTTACTTTACAGATCGAATTATTGGTGTATTTTATTTATTAAGAGAAAGTAGTTGACTTTCAAGGTGATAAGAAAATTTAACAAAACTTTTCCAAACTGGATGCTGTGAAAAGACTCTCATTCTATCCTAAAAGGTCACACTCCTCAAATGCTGACCTGTAGCTGGGGTGGAGCTGATTCAGAAAGCTTGTCCCTTTTTTTTTTTTTCCCTTTTTATTAACATTCATATCCAAGAGTGTGCCCACTTTTCAGCAGCTGAACGTGACAAGGGGAAAAGGTTTCAATGATGAATTCTTGTGTGTGTCTGTAAATTTCATGCTTGTGAAGTTGGATTAATAGAAAGGCAGACTGAAGTCCTTTTGTTCTTGCACAAACAGCTACAAAGCAGAGAGCGACAGTGTGTGTCCCAGCCTAGCAAGGCCTCGAGGCATGACTGGAGGGACCTCGTAGTCAATCTCTGGCCTCTCTTCTGAGGGCTAATTATGGCATTTGTTCCACTGGGACCTGGATGGAAACCACGAAACGAATGTCAGCAAGACTTCAATGTTTCTTTCAGCCTCCATGAAGCCTGGGTTTGAATGAAGTCTTCTAGATTTAAATTTGTTGCCATGGAATTACCATCCAAGTACTTTAAATACTTTTCAGTTCTTAGGGAAAGAGAGCATAAGCTAACCTGGCTGTTGTGTGGTTACAGAAGGGCTGGTTTTTGGATCTTTGGAATACATTTCTTCCAGGACACTGAAACTGTTGCTAGGTATATGATGGGATTAAACCCTCTCTTCCTAGAATAGAGAGACCACCTCACTGCACTATACTGTTATCAAAAGATCAAGTCCTTTGGGAAGGATCCGTAGACAATTGAAATAAAGTTAATAAGGCCTTGACTTTTTATCTAACATAATTTAAAAAATCATCTCAAAGTAGTCATCTAATTCAGTTTAGCCATTTGTGGTTCTGTTGATAGGTAGTTTAGTGATTAAACAGTGTTTCTTAAATGAGGGCTTGTCCTTATTAACTCTTTGCAGAGAACTTAGAAAAATGAGGATAATGTAGCAAGCTTTTCTATAAAGCCTAATTGATTTTTCTACTTTAGGTGTTGAAGATATCCTTTCTTTTATGAAGTGATGCTGGTGGTAGATGGTTGGATTTTTTTTTGTTGTTGAAGCTGTTTTGTTTTGTTTTGTTTTGTTTTGAATGACTTGCATCCATGACAAGTGGAAGTTCCCAGGCCAAGGATCAAATCCAAGCCATAGCTGCTATCTACACCACAGCTGTGCCAAAACCAGATCCTTAATTTAATGCATCATAGTGGGAACTCCTGATGGTTGGTTTCTTTAAATGCTTTTATAAAATACAAAAGATGACAAACTTAGGTTTATTCTCATATTTTTTTAAAAAAGCTTTGTTTTTAAATTTTTCAGGTCAGCAAAATTCCTAAATCTGAAAACTACTGTCAGAACAAGGCCTTTGGAGTTAGAAAGACTACTTCATGACTTACCAGCTATTTGAACTTGAGCAAGATAATTACTTTTCTGAACCTTGATTTTTCTCATTTATAAAATGAAGATCAGGAGTTCCCATTATGGCTCAGCAGGAACAAATCTGACTAGCATCCATGAGGACTCAGTTTCAATCCCTGGCATTGCTCAGTGGGTTAAGGATCTGGCATTGCCGTGAGTTGTGGTGTAGGTCGCAGATGTGGCTCAGATCCCATGTTGCTGTGGCTTTGGTGTAGGCCGGTGGCTACAGCTCCAATTTGACCCCTAGCCTGGGAACTTCCCTATGCCACAGGTGAGGCCCTTTAAAAAAAAAAAAAAAAAAAAAAGAAGGTCAAAGTGTCTATCTCAGAGAGATATTGTAAGCTAACAATATTCATAAAAGTAAAACTTGGAAATGGTTCAGTTTGATGAACACAAATGTTTATCGATTGGTGATTGGATAAACTATGGTATATCTATGCAATGGAATACTATTTAGCAATAAAAAGAATGTACTATTGATTCATGCTTTACCACAGATAAACCCCCAAAACATTAAGTGAAAGAAGCTAGGCACCCAAGACCACATATTATATCATTCCACTTATGCTAAATGTCCAGAAAATATGAATCTATAGAGACAGTAAGTAGATTCATGGTTGCCTAGGACAGGGGGAAGAACAGGGATTAACTGCAAAAGGACATGAAGGATCTTTTGGTATAATGGAAATATTCTACAACAAGATCATGGTGATGATTGTACAACTGTATGTTTACAAAATATTTAATTACTTACTTAAAAATTGGTGAATTTTTGGTATGTAAATTATCCCTTAATAAACCTGTTTAAAAATAGTTTTAAAAGACAAAGGAAAAAAAATGAGCTAGGAAGTACCTAACCCAGTGCTGGTACATAGTAAGCATAATGAAGAGTACCACAATTGTAGAACTATGTTGGCCAACTTTTTAGAGAACTCCCTCCTCCATGACTTATTGGATTTTGCATGAGCAAGGCATTAATTAAAGTTATCATGATTTCAGTGTCTATATGTTACCACAGCTAATATATATCCCTGCCTGCAAGGAAAATTGCAAGTTGGTTGGGGAGATAAGACCTATGCATAAAATAATTAGATGCTGAAATAAGGCATTTTAAGATTAAATGCCAAGATGAGTCACAAAGATAGTTGTTGGTCTGGGACTTGAGAAGGTGGTAAGGTTTCTATGTCAGAAAAGGAGCCCTAAGCTGGGTATTGAAGATGGGGAAGAAATCAGATAGAAGAGAAGAGGCAGAGGGATGTTCCAGAAAGGAAAAGTAGGATAAACGCAGTCACAGAGAAATGTCCATCATGGTCACTCAGGGGGCTTCAGGGAAAAGAGTTCAAGGCTTTGAAGGTAGGCAGATTTGAGTTCAAACTCTGGCACCACCTTTGCAAACTGTGTGACCTTGAGCAAGTAACTTAATTTCCGAGACCTAATTTCATTAACTTTAAACTGGTGATAATACTATCTGTCTTTCAGGATTAATGTTAGTATTAAGTGAGATATCCTACATAAATCTCCTAGCATAATGCCAGGTTTATGGAAGGTATTTAATAAACATGAATTTCCTTTCCTCTTATGCCCTCTGAAAGATGATAATTTAGTTACAGAAGAAGCACATACAAGGCATAATTAAAAAAAAAACAACAATTGTCAGATTAAAACCAAATTAATCATACAGTTAATCATACATTTTTACTCATCTGAAGATCTAGTTTATCAATTAATTCATCTTGTATTCCTCTTGGCAATATTCGTGAGTTTAAAAAAATTAATCTTATTTTGATATAATTTACACACAACATACTACACCCTTTAAAGTGTACAATTTAATGAGTTTTGACAAATGTATACACTGCGTTACCACCACCACCAGAAAAGAGAGTATTTCCATAATCCTCCAAAGTTCCCTCATGTCCCTTTGCAGATGCCTTCCCCTTGACCCCGCTGGCCATAGGCAACACAGGCATGGGTTTTTTTTTGTTGTTGTTTTTTGTTTTTTTTTTGTTTTGTTTGTGACTACTGGTTAGTTTGCTCCTTTTAGAATTTCCTGTAAATGGACTCATGCAATATGTATTCTTTTGTTCCTGGTTTCTTTTCCTCAGCAGTGTTTTTCATATTATCCTTATTTTGCATTTTAGTGGTCCATTCTATGTTATTGCTAAGTGGTATTTCATTTTATGGAGGTATCACCATTTATTTACCCATATACCTGCTGCTAGAAATTTGAATTGTTCCCAGTTTTTAGATATTATGAGAAAAACTGCTGTAATTATTCAAATACAGCCTTTGGTGGCTATATGTTTTCATTTCTTTTGAGTAAATACTAGGAGCGGAATTCCTGTGTCACAGTATGTTTAACTTTTTAACTTTATAAGAAACTGCCAAAGTTCCCCAAAGTGGTTGTCCCACTTTGCATTCCTACCAATAATGCCTAAGAGTTCCAGTTTTCCACATCCTTATCTGAAGTAAGTATTGTCAATTATTTTAATTTTAGCCCTTATAAGGAATACTTGGTGATATCTCATTGTGATTTTGATTTACATTTTTCTGATTACTAATGATTTTGTGCTTATTCACCGTTTATATACTTTCTCTTGTGAATGATCCGTTCAAGTCTTTTGTCCATTTAGGAATTTGGGCTCTGGCAGTTTTAATCATTTTTTTTAAGTCTGTCTTACATATGAGACTACAAATCCTATGAGTTACTGCATCCCCAGGCCCTGCCACAATTTCTGGTAAATAATGGAGGCTCAGTAAGTATTTGTGGACAGACTGACTTAATATGCTTTTATTGAAAGGAGTGGGAGTGGTTCTATTAATTTCTTTCAGAGTCAAGAGAATCACTTAGTTACAACTATTTCTTGTGATTTAGTACCTGGTTCCTTAGGGTTGGCCATTTGAAAAATCTACAGTTTGAAATAAGAGAGAATATCATTATCATTACCAAGTATTTGAATTCTCCAAAGTTCCAGGCACTATGCTAGATGTTTAGGCATGAGACTTCATTCCTGCCTTCAGGAAGCTTATGGTCTGCTTGGAGATGCAAGATAGGCATTTACTCAAGGGCCATACCCAGAAGTCAAGTGAAGAGTGACATAGGCAGTTGCTTCCACCTCACACATCTGGGAAATCCAGAGGAAGGAAAGATAGCAGCTTGCTTGGGGAACAATGAGGAAAGGATTGTTGGAGAATGAAAGGGATTGGATGTTTGAGGATAGAAGGATAGGGAAAGGTACCACAGGTCAGTAGAGGGAATGGGAGGCATGAGGAAAAGCACAGAGGTGGAGAGGCTCAGGGAATGGTCTGCAGGCCAGCTTGAAATAAGACTGGATTCACCAAAGTTTTGCCTTTCTCTGAAATTACTCAAATTTGAGATGGGAATGTGCTAATATTCTAGGTAGTGTCTGCAATGGTCCTAAGGTAGATTGGCTACAGAGGATGTCCAACCTCACCTTGCACTTAAATTTCTACTGTTAAAAAAAAAAAAGAAAAGGAAAAATTCAACGACAATTTGTGAGGCTCTTTCCATATGCATTAATTGTAGGTAAATCTGATTTTAGAAATAGCGTTGGGTACACCCCCCGAAGTCAATCTTTGGACGAAAATTTAAACACTCAAATAGCTTCTTCCTATTTTCAGCTGACTCGAGAAGATAGTTCCTCATTTCTTTTCTAGGTATTTTCCAGACAAAATGTGTGTGCCACCATCCACATATATGTACCAGCATGCTCATTTAAAACAAATAGTTTGGGTAGTGTGAAAAACATATTCAAAGTAAGCCATTGCATTTGTCACATATCTTATGTGCCTTTGAGCACAATTCCTGAAATTCATTTAGTGGGCATCCACTTAGAATTTTCTGAAGAACAATTTCTCTGTAAATTATTAACTTTTTATTGCCACATTTCCCAGATTCAATTAGATTAACATTTAGTGTCATTTCTCAAATAGAGATAATCATCCTGGTTATGCTTTGAAGAAAGAACTTGCATGCTATATACCTTTCAGGCTTTTAATTTATCTTATTTATTTGGCAGGAATGTGTATATGTGACAGGGCAGAGAGAAGCTGAAAAGGATGACACTTGATGGGAACTGATAAGTTGAGAATCATTCTATAGTGAGTTTTTATGGCATTTGGTTTCCTCTGCCGTGGGCATATCAAAGAGCTGAAGAAATATGCAGGCTAAGGAGGACGGATTCCCTAAGTGGCTTCTGAATACAACATTTATTTCTAGCCAGTAAAGTTTAGCAAACCATGTCCAGTGCTGTTGACAAGTAGCACAAACCGAACGACAACAGTGTGCTTTTGATGTGCTGGCGAAGGTAGAGTTTGGAAGTCCCTGCTTTACTGTCTCGGCCACAGTATGGGGTAAAGTCCAAAAGAGCAGCAGTGCCCACACTGAACCTCTTGCTATGGTAGCAGCTACTTCAAACATAGTTTCATGAATAGGAGCTCATTTGACCCTTGACCAGAACCAGGCTCCCAATTGGCAGACAGAGAATCGGAGTAATTTGTATCATTTCAATTAGTTACTCACTGCATAACGGGGAGGTCATGACTTTCTGCCGTGATTACTGCCCATGGCAACCAAGCTTGAATGTACCATCAGTTTCCAAATACTTTCACTTAATAAATGTAACTTCATAAACAAGGCTCAATTGTGGAGGGTGCACAACAAAGTGAATTATCCACTCTGCGATTGAACGAACGGAAGATGACATAACTTTGTCGGCAAGATCCTTTCAATTTTTTTTTTTCCTTAAGAGAGAAGCTGATAAATGGGGTTAATAACATTGGCTGAATGAGCAGTATTGATCTCTGGCTATGTAAAACAGCCAGGAGAGAAGTGAGTTTGTGTAAGAGCACTGTTGTTGTAGTTCTGAAAGCCGGCAGTTTTCTTTCACTGTTTGCTCTGTACAACCAAAATTCAAAAATCTTAAAATCAATGTTGCCATTGTTGGGTCCAAACAGCACACCCTTCCACGGACAATGCAAAGAATTTCAAAATATAGATAGTTCCCTGATACATACAGATCTGATTGTAAGAAACATTGGGTTGTTTTCTTTCTTGAATAGAAAGGGCAGCTTGTTTCATGGCGAAGACAATGGTGCGTCTAGATGCCTGTGAAACTTCATGAACCCAGTGCAATAATTCAAGCCTTTGATTTGAAAAATGTTTTGTATGTCTTCCTCCACATCTGCAAATACCTCCACTTTCCCTTGATGCCAGCCAAGAGTTGTTAGCAAGTCAATGTTTTCCACTTGAGGAAGGAAAAAAAAAGTTCAGCACGTACATAAGTTTTGCTATTTGGCTTTTGTTTTTTGAATTAAAATAAAGGTTTCCTTCTTTCATGTCACAATCTATTAGCCACTGGGAAACCTGGTATCACAGTTCTCTCCTGTTCACCCCTGCATTTGTAGCAGATTTGACGGTGTGTGGAAACCAACACGGGCGCTGCTCTGTGACTGTGTCACCTGCAATCAGCTTGTGCTGTGGCTCAGATTAATCATGACAGTAGGCAATATTTCCAACATTATTAGAAGAGAAACCTAATATTTTGGGACATCAGGGATCTCTGAGCTGTTGTCCATCAAACTGAGAACCTTCATTTCCTACTCCTTGGATGGGTAACCTTAAGTTTTAACCACTTAATGGACAAAGCACTTCTTTAACCCAAAATAAATACAAATTAAAAAATAAAAGAGGATGATGTGGTTATTCTGGTATTTTACAAGTTGTGTCTCGAGGCCATCCCCAAAAGGTTTGATAGTCATGCAGTCCAGCAGTGGACGCCTATTTTATCTTGAAATGTATCCACACAAAAGTCCTGGGTTTTTCTGAATTTCCATCCTTAGGAAGTTTTGTTACTAAATCTGTGGATGATAGAGATCTCTATGTTTAACTTTTATCTAACCTGTATGTGAACAGAATGAAGATTTGCCAAAGCTGTCACGAGAATAATTTTCAGGAACGAGACTGAGTGTGTGTTTGAAGGATATTTATTAAAAAGCCACATTATATGACTACTGGATTAAATGTATATGTGCCGAGGCATATGATTCAATTTGACAGTACTATTTAGAAAGTGGATAGTTTTTAGCTCTGAATATACCTGCTTTAAAGTACTTTTTACCTTTAGTCTGACTAATTTAGTTGACATGAACAGGACTGAAAACTGGGTACTCTACTGATTTTTGAAGCTCTGATTTTCCTTCTTTGTAATTGAAAAGAAAGAGCATCAGATGATAATGCAGACATTATAGAGAGCATACCATTGTTCACAGCTTCCCAGCGGTCCCAACTTTTTGGATCAAACTTTTATTGAATATCTAATATAGTCTAAATGCAAGGAATTTTTTTTTTTTTAGGGCCACACCCATGGCATATGGAGGTTCCCAGGCTAGGGAATCAGAGCTGTAGCTGCCGGCCTACACCACAGCTCCCGGCAATGCTGGATCCTTAATCCACTGAGCGCATCTAGGGTTTGAACCTGAGTCCTCATGGATTCTAGTCAGATTCGTTTCCCCTGAGCCATGACAGGACCTCCTAAATGCTAGGAATTTTTGAAAGTCTTATAGACATTCATATCAGTACAATGCACTGTGCTTTGAGAATCTGGTTCCTATCAGATGACATAATGTTTCATCCATTCAGTTCATAGGTGCAGGAAATCAGAGCAACTAGGCAATCAGGGGCTGTTGCCAAACTTTTGGGTTCCTGTTTTAGACCTTTCTCTCCTAGCCCCTAGAAAAGAATTAGTCTTAAATATGTGTGGAATGAATGATTCCCCAAGCTTATGTGAGGAGGCAGTCTTATCAGAAAGAAACCAAAATCTTGATACATTTCTTAAATTTAGCAGGTTTTTGTGCTTGTACACGGCAACATTTTCCAGTTGAATTCCTGAGCTATGTAATAACAAATACTAGACAATTAACTGATCACTGCTACCTTCTCTTTCAACCTCAGGAAAAGAACCTGATAAAGTTCAGGACTTTTCCCGGGACCTTTCTTCCCTTTTTTAGGCTTCGGCTGCTCCCAGGTCTATCCATCATTATTTTAGCTTTGAAAGTTGGTTCATTTGTCTTGTTGCCTTAGCTCTGTCACCTCAAGCTTCGAAGCTTGAGTCCCAATTTCTTGCATGTGGTCTTTCATTGGCCCACTCCCTGCTGGTACCCACTCCATCATTCTTGGAGCTATTTGATCTTCTTGGTTTTCCGTGTGTCAGACTCTGCCCAGCCACCTGATGGTTTTGGTTCCAGGCTTGCCACAGATTCTCCATTCTCTTTCTGACTTGTCATTCCATCACTATGCTAAGCTTCAACATATTCTTTACTCTTTTAATTAAGAAATGGTTTACTGCATTTTTTCTGATTACAAAGTCATACTTTGATATAGAAATTTTGGAAAATGAAGAAAAGCACAGTGAAAAACCAAAACATCTACAATTCCACCATCTAGAGAGAGCACTGCTGCCATTTTGGAATATAAGTTTCCAGGTATTGTTTGCTTTTTTCCCCCCTATACTCCTCCTTGTTTCCTTATTGTTTTTTCTTTCTCATATATTTTTGGGTTGTGTTGGGTAGCTTAGAAAATTATTGGCTTCTTGAGCATTTTTCCCTTTTCATCAAAAGCGTACTCGGAACATTTTTTTCTTCAAAGATTATCTCCAAATGCTATAAAATTCCGTTTTCTTCTATTGCCTCTGTAATTTTCCTTCTCATTTCCTTCCCACAGTTTCAGGCCCACATAAAATAACTCATGGTTTAATATAATGCATGTTCTCCATAGCCTTTTCAGTATGGCCTGCTTGGATGTACTCTGTTATGAAGTTTTAATCTTGTAATAAGATTATAATCTTTGCTTTTCCACACATGACTGGCACTTTTTTTTTTTTGACTGGTAAAAATATAGGATAGTTCAAGCCCTTAGGCCTTATGAACTCTATTATTGGTGATTTGGCTGCCAACAAACATAGGTAATAATACCCATATTACCCTTTTGGACTTCCCAAATTGTAAAGGGACCTGTGTCTGTCATCTAGATGTTAGGAGTCTTTCTACAAGGAACGGACTAGTTTTAGTCTTTTTAAAACCCTAAAGGTTTTCTTGATCATTCATTCATTCATCAAGCAAAAATGTATGGTGCATCCTCTTTGTCCAACAGAAATATCACGTAAGCCACAAATGTGAACCACATATGTAATTTAATTTTTTTTCTAGTAGCCACATTAAAAAAGGAAAAATGAACCAGTAAAATTCATTTTGATTATGTATTCTATTTAACCCAATGTATTCCAAGTATTACATATATAATCAATGTAAAAATTTTGAAATTTTTTCCCTGTCTGTAAAATTGGTATTTACTTTACACTTACAGCACATCTTAATTTGGATCAGCCCCATTTCAAGTGTTCAGTAACCACTTGTGACTGTGGCTTCCATATTGGACAGCACCATTGCAGAGACTCTTGCTGGAGATTCTGTGAAGAACAAGGCAGATGCAGTCCTCAGTCACACATAGCTTCTACTCTAATAGGAAAAGCAGCCTCTTTTTTTTTTTTTTTTTTAGGGCCACACCCATGGCATATGGAGGTTCCCGAGGATAGGGGTCAAATCAGAGCTATAGCTGCTGACCTACACCACATCTCATGGCAATGCCGGATCCTTAACCCGCTGCGCAAGGCCAGGGATTGAACATGCGTCCTCATGGATGCTAGTCAGATTTGTTAACTGCTGAGCCAGGACAGGAACTCCTAGAAAAGCAACCACTTATACAAGTGATTTGTTAATACGATATATATAATAAAAACAAACAAAGGGTGTTCCCATTGTGGCTCAGCAGGGTAAGAACCCAACTGGTATCCATGAGGATGAGGGTTCAGTGGGTTAAAGCATCCGATGTTGCTGTGAGCTGCAGTATAGCTTGCAGACGCGGCTTTGACCTGACATTGCTGTGGTGATAGTGTAGGCCAGCAGCGACAGCTTTGATTTGACCCCTAGCTTGGGAACTTCCACATGCCACAGGTGCAGCCCTAAAAAACACACAAAAACAAACAACCAAAAAACCCAAAGAAACAAAAAGGCCAGGCTATAAAAAGTGCAAGCCCAAACTGTTTCCAGGGGGTGTTGCAGGGGTTGGTGGCAGAGGAAGAGATGCAAGTTTTCTTTATTGTTTTCCCCAGGCTTGGCAATGAACTAATTGTGTGGTTTGGGGCCAGTCAATTAACCTTGCCCTTCTAGACTCAGGTTTGAGTGATTACTCACAGCTCCTTGACTCTAAAGAATCAAAATTGAAAAACAAAATAGAAGAAACTACCTTTAGCTAACTCTGCCCTTCTGCCCTCCCATAAATATTAGCTTAATGTCTGTGTTCCGTGTTGTACTGCAACTGAAGTGAGGTTAGAATATCTTTTCCATTTGTCTATTTCTTTCTCTTCTGCACCATCTCTCCATATTTTTGGGATGAACAAATAAACTGAAGAACTGCATGAAGGTTAAATAAAGGCTTCCTATTTAAATCTCTTGTTGGGATTAAAATTCATTTGACAGCTATGTTCTCCCATATGATAAATTTCTTCCTGCCTCTTTTCCCTGCCTTCCTCTCTCCTTGTCTGTCATTTCATAACTATTTAGGTAAGGCTTGCTTCTTATGTTGCAGGAATTGTGACAGACACTGGTATGCAAAGATAAAAAAAGACACATGCATCCGCATGTTCATTGCAGCACTATTCACAATAGCCAAGACATGCAAACAACCCAAATGTCCATCGACAGATGATTGGATTAGGAAGAGGTGGTATATAAACACAATGGAATACTACACAGCCATAGAAAAGAATGACATAATGCCATTTGCAGCAACATGGATAGAACTAGAGACTCTCAGACTGAGTGAAATAAGTCAGAAAGAGAAAGACAAATACAATATGATATCACTTATAACTGGAATCTAATATACAGCACAAATGAACGTTTCCACAGAAAAGAAAATCATAGACTTGGAGAATAGACTTGTGGCTTCCCCTGGTGGGGAGCAGGAGGAGTGGGAGGGATGGGGGGCTTGGGGTTAACGGATGCAAACTATTGCTCTTGGAATGGATTTACGATGAGATCCTGCTATATAGCAATGAGAACTATGTCTAGATGCTTATATCGCAACACAACGGCGGGAGGAAAAGTATGTATACATGTATGTGTAACTTGGTCCCCATGCTGTACAGTGGGAAAAAAAAATAAATAATTTTTTTTTTAATTTTAAAAAATAATTTAAAAAAAGACACAGTCCCTGCCCTCAAGGGGCTTGGAGCCTTTTTGATGTTAGCTGTTATAATGGATAACAACTAACATTTACAGAGTTCTTTCTTGGTGTCAGGCACTGTGTTAAGCACTTTATTGTGCATTTATCTTTTACAATCTTCCATGTGATATACTGGTTATTATTTTATTCCCATTTTACAAGCGAGGAAATTCAACCTTAAAGAAGTTAAACGGTTTCAGAATCCCATAGCTAGCAAGTATTGGAGTTAGGATTCAAACCCTGGTCAGAGACTCTGCTCTAAGCCACTGTGCTAAAAGACCTGAGTCTTTAGAGCCTGGCATGACCTATTGCACATTATGCAAAATTAGATAAAGTGTCATCTTTAAAATGAATAACTGGTTAGATATTAATATTTTAAAAATAATAAAGGAAAGTGTGATCTGTCTCCTTACTAAATCCTCCAGGGAACTATTTTTTAGCCCACTTACTTTATGCCTATTTCTAACGTGTGTATGTATATTTATTTCAGATCTTTATTTATACGTGTGAAACCTAACAGATATTTAGATGGCAGTTCTGAGATCCTAAGTCGCATTCTTGTTTTGGCTTGGTAGATGGTTATTGACCATTTCTCATTGATCACTTTTACTCTTCTCAAAGGCACATTTACCCTTGAAACCTTAACTATTACCATGAAGATTCCACTAATTCAGTTATTTTGCTGATATCTTCCTGTCCTGAGGGTGTTTATCTTCCTTTCATTCCCTCACTCAGCCCCCATCGCTCCCCTCCTTCCCCCATTCCACTCTTTGTGTGTAAGCTTCCCTTAGGAATTTATGGAACAAGATTGCACCAACTTTCCCCACCTATTTTCTTTAGGTAATGACCTTCCTACTCCTCTCTTCTCTTGTCTTCTTCATCCTTCTTCACTCGATATTAAGTTTTATTTTTTACAAATGTTTTGAGTTCCTCTCCTGAGATTCTGTGTCTCTCTTTGGCTCAAGAAAATGTTGCTTGGCATTAAATTCTGGAGAAGACTGTTGCAATGTGCCTATTCTTCATATATAATTTTGAGTATTGCTTTCTTTCAAAAATGCTATAGAGAAATATCAAACAATATGAAGTTCAAATTAATGTTTTCTTTGACGTAGCTTTTGAATGACTTGTCATCTCAAGCAATATTTGTAAAATTGCATTCAATTTTTTTTCTAATCTGACTCTCCCTGCTGACTTTTCCTTTTCTGTTAAGTGGTTTCTTTAGTGGTTAAAGACATGGACTTGGTGTCAGACAGACTCAGATTCAAATCCAGTCTCTACCAGTTGCTCCTGGCCCATCTTGCCCCTTGTGTTACCCTCTCTGTGGCTCAGTTGGCTCATCTATAAAATGAGGATGACAATACTTGTGTTGTACGGCTAAAAATTAATGCATATTCACTCTAAGGATTTTTATTTTATTTTATTTTTTGGCTGCACCTACAGCACGCAGAAGTTCCTGGGCCAGGTATTGAACCCACATCACAGCTATAACCAGAGCCACAGCAGTAACAACGCTAGGTCCTTAACTCATTGAGCCATGAGGGAACTCCTCTAAATACTTTTATGATAACATTAATATTTATAATGATCCTATGAAGTAACTTGTATTAGTCACATTTTACAAAGAAATAGGCACGGGGAGGTTAATGTAGGTAATCAAAAGGTAGTATTTATAAATTTTTTTTTCAATTTAGCACCATAGTACAAGCATTTTTCACATTGACATGATTTGTAATGGCTTTGTAAATATATGTTTGAATGGTGACGTACTGTTTTGTTATGTGGTTATGCCTTAACTTACTTAGCTATTGGCTTATTATCAAATATTTGGATTGTTTTGGATTTTCTCTATTATAAATACTATTGTGATGAACATATTTGCACATAAGGTTGTTCCACAATTCTGATCATTTCTTTGTCAGAGATTCAAGAAGAATTACAGTCCGAGGGCAAAAACACTCTTCCAGGCTTTTGCTGCCTATTGGTACACTTGTTTTCCAAAAGGTTGTATAAATTTACACTCCTGTTAGCATGAAAGTATCTGTTTTACTGCACTCTCCCCAGGTCAGAATCATTGTATTGAAGAACAAAAAACAAAGGTGAAAAACCCCGTAGCACAGAGTGTCTTTCTCGCTACTTCAGAGACTGGGTAGTCTTTTCTGCATTGTCAGCCTGCTTGCATTGGCCTAATCATTCCCGCCAGCTTCATCTCGAGCTACCAGATAATGGTCAGATGCAATTTAATCTCCCTGGAAGAGCCTTGACATTAAGGATTATGCCTCTGTTACCATGTGGACAATTAGGACTTTTATTTGACAAAGTCCACCTAAATTGGGGAGGTTTTTAAAAACCAAGGTGTAATTCATAAAAAGGAATGGTTGTAGGTATTCTAATGGCATTCTTAGCATGAGATATACTGAACATTTGCTGCTTTGGACAGCACAGGGTCTGTGGAAGAGTATCTCCATGAGTTTCTTTTTAGGAAAAAAGATTTTTTTTTTTTCTTTAAGAAGGTGATGTTATGTTATTACTTTGCCAAGTGTGGGTTCTGTGCCCAGAATTTGCTTTCTTCCCCATGCTAGTTTTGTGGCCTTGGACAAGCTCTAAAATCTTGCCAAATCTCTGTTTACTTATCTGTACAATGAGGATAATATACCTATCATCTAGGGCTTTTTAAAGATAGAGATAAGATGTGTGAATCCTTATTGTGGGTGCTCATGGTTCATTGCATGATTGAATTTCTGTTGCTTTTATAAAGGAATCGTTAGGATAAAAAAATTTTTTTTTTCTGAAGCCATTTTTGTCCAGGTTAGATGTCAGTTGAGCTCTGGCTTTGAAATCAGAAGGGCTAATTAGACTAGACTAAATATCTAGACTTGTATTATCCCTGGGCCCACTGCTCATACCTCCAAAGAGGAAACACAAATTAACTCAGGAATGCTGCTCTCAGACTTGTGCTTGCAGTACTTTAATGAAATAATGCACAGGATAAAAACACCTGTTAGACGAAGAAAGTTCCACAGGTCAAAAACGGAAACCTCATGGAGTTCTGGTGTCTAAAGCATCTGTCAGGCATAGCATCCTACTTTGACTTCTTAGCACTATGGAAAGCAAGTATATGATTTCAAGAAAAACTAGTAATCTACTTGCAGACACTCCTAACTTTTTCTTTGTGTGAGTGTTTTTACAACACCTGCCTCTTCAGGCAGAAAGGAGGGTACATGTTCTAGGATGCAAGAGAATGGCCATGATAAGAATGACCACAATCACAAAAGCAGCAATAGCTCACATTTATAGAGAGCACATAAGATGCCAAATCCTATGTTTAAGCACATTTCATCCCTTAGCTTTACAATAACCAATGAAGAAAGTATTCCTGTTATTCCTATTTTACAGAGGAGGAAACTGAGCCTTGAACTGTGTAAGTGACTTGTCCAAAGTAAGTGTATGTGAGAACCGGGATTTAAGGCCAGGTCTTATGGACCCGATTTCTTGGGTCTCCTCTAGTTCCTCTAGATCTCTGAGTGTGAAATTATTTTTTTCTTTCTTTCTATGGCTGCACCTGCTACACACAGAAGTTCCTGGTCCCGGAGTCCGGTTGGAGCTGCAGCTGCCAGCCTACACTACAGCCACAGCATCACAGGATCCGAGCCATGTCTGTGACCTGTACCACAGCTCACAGCAATGCCGGATCCTTAACCCATTGAGTGAGGCAAGGGATTGAACCCCACATCCTCACAGAGACAACATCAGGTCCTTAACCCAATGAACCACAATAGGAACTCCATGAGTGTGAAATTCTTAAGATCTAGCAGGTAGCATGAAAAATGTAACTAAAGGAAGAAAGTGTCATAGAAATCAAGACCAGGAAGGAAAAGCTTATAGATGATCAGACTAACCAAACTTTCTCTGTATCACTGTGGACACTAAGGGCCAGGGATGGTCATATAACCCATTCTGTGGCCAAGTGAAGACACAAATTACTATCATTTATTGTTAGCTTTTAAAAATCTCTTATTATTGGAGTTCCTGTTGTGGCACAGTGGAAACGAATCCAATCAGGAACCATGAGGTTTCGGGTTCAATCCCTGGCCTCGCTCAGTGGGTTAAGGATCTGGCGTTGCCATGAGCTGTGGTGTATGTTACAGATGTGGCTCAGATCCTGCCCTGTAGTGGCTGTGGTGTAGACCGGCAGCTGCATCTGCGATTCAACCCCTAGCCTGGGAACCTCCATATACCGCGGGTGCGGCCCTAAAAAGCAAAATAAATAAATGAAAATAAAAAATAAATTAAAATCTGTCATTATAAGAAATTTTAACCATACACAAAAGTAGAGAATTCCATAATGTACCCCATCATTGTTTTATAATTACCCATATTTTGCTGTTCTTGTTGATTTCTTTTCTTTTGATAGTTCTCTTTCAGTTCCTATTTGAGAAAGGAAATTTAAAAGTGACTGGAGATACTCATGAATTCTTTCTTTCTTTCTTTCTTTTTTTTTTTGTCTTTTTGCCATTTTCTTGGGCCGCTCCCACAGCACATGGAGGTTCCCAGGCTAGGGGTCAAATTGGAGCTGTAGCCACCGGCCTACGCCAGAGCCACAGCAACGCGGGATCCGAGCCGCGTCTGCCACCTACACCACAGCTCACAGCAATGCCAGATCCTTAACCCAACTGAGCAAGGCCAGGGATCGAACCTGCAACCTCATGGTTCCTAGTCAGATTCGTTAACCACTGAGCCACGACGGGAACTCCATGAATTCTCTCTATTTTGGTTTCAGCTTTAAACAAAATACCAGGATGAGAACATATATGTTGCTACAGACTAATATTCTATATCCAATGATAGTTACCCTTCCAAGGCCAACTGAGGCAAAAGAAAGAGGTACTTGGAGTGGAAAAAATAATTAGTTTTGTAAGTTTAGCTCATCATGGTTAGTGTTGAATGGTTTGCTTTTTTAGTAAAATTCTTATTGGACTTGTTCCCCCGTTTGATCTGCTCCACTGCTCCACCCCCAAAGGAGGCACATGTTAGCAAGTCTCTTCAAGCTAGGACATTCAAAAGATCAAAGAAAAGATGACAGAATCTGTCCATTAGCTTTTTATGAACAATGGTTCCCAAACATCTTTCTGCTTAAAATCCTATTATTTTTGTTAGTAGCAACATTTTTCTTATTTCACATTCACTAAGCACCAAAAATTAGCTAGCCATCAGTTAAGAACAAAGAAAATCTGTTTCAGCACTTAGGTGCTCAAGGCCTGATTCTCATGCCCCTCTGCCCTCTCCATGTCATTTCTGTGCCTAGTATTTGTCTTTGAAGTTGAATAGCGCCTGATCTGTAGAAGAGAACTTCAGGGAAATGGTCAGAGCTGAGCACAGGCTGCCAGATACCAGAGGGTCAGCTGCTTAGGAGTGTCTTTAAGTCAGCTCAGCTCTCCCAGAGTCAAAGGGTAGTATTGCTGCCAAGGGGGCAGAAGGAGTAGTTAGAGAGAGGAGGGGAGAGAGAGAGAAAGAGGGAGGAGAGGAGAGGAAGCTGGAGTAGTTCCTTTTAAAAATCAGTAAAGCTCTAGGCCTAGAAATTTATCTCTGAAGAGTCAGATAGGAGGAGGGAAAGGGTCCATGCTTAAAATGCCAAAATGTAGCCCCACAGATTGATTCTGTGCAGCCAGTATCAATCATGCAGATAGATTTTGCCACAAAAAGGTCCAATGTTCCTTTTTTTCCCTTTCTCTGACTTAGGCGTCCAGATGGTACATGAACAGTGAAGAATGGGTGGATATTTTAAGACATCTTAACTAAGGTAGGGATGCCGACGCTAAGTATGAATTTCCTAGTTCTCCTTTCTCTATACACATGAAATAAAATTCCTGTACTGAGCTGCCAAGAAGTATCTGTTTCAATAGAACTTTGGGTTGTGTTATTAAATCAAACTTTGAGTATTCCTTTGAGAAAAGATTTTGAAATTAATTATTTTCCCTTGGTTGGGTCTATTTTTGTAGGAGCACGTTTTGGTGATTTTAATTAATTAATTAATTAATTTATTTATTTATTTTTTTGTCTTTTTTTGCTATTTCTTTGGGCTGCTCCCATGGCATATGGAGGTTCCCAGGCTAGGGGTTGAATCGGAGCTGTAGCCACTGACCTACACCACAGCTCACGGCAACGCCGGATCGTTAACCCACTGAGCAAGGGCAGGGACCGAACCCGCAACCTCATGGTTCCTAGTCGGATTTGTTAACCACTGCGCCACGACAGGAACTCCCGATTTTAATTTATTAATAAGCTATTAAATGTTTTGGTCTTGTTTTTATTTTTCACAATTAAAAAAAATAAACTTCAAAGTTACAAAGGCAGTATATGACCATTGAGGAACATTTGGAAAATATTTGAGATCACAAAGAAGAAATTAATCACCTATACATCTATCTTCCCAAAATAATCACTGATAGCATCTTAGTATATTTCTTTCCAGTCCTTTTTTTTTTTTTTTTTTGGTAAATAAATAATCATGCTCTTGTAATTTTGTTATTTATTTTCTTGTCATTGGAACTTTACCAAGTGTGAAAGAAAGAATACATAATTTAGATGAGGTGAAAAAATTAAAATGTAGCCTAGAATGTATAGGATTTATAATTTTAAAGTATCAGTGGTGCAATTGTGAGGTTCATTGTCCTAGGACATGTTATAAGTCCCTTTAATCAGCAACAATGGCTAAAACATGTGACCTAAAATTGTAGCATTTGCTTACAAACAGAAAATAGAGGAAACAAAGAGAAACTATAGGGACATGCAGGCCATAAAAAACGCCTTGTGTTATTTAGCATTTAAAATTGTCAAAGATAGAAATTTAAAGTACAAAAGTTGAAGCATTGGTGACCATAGCGAGGCCTCCAGACATGAGTCAACCACAAAAAATGCTCAAACTCATTTAAAAAGCTCTTTGTCATGGTCCAAAAAAACAACATTTTTAGTGTTTTCCTTTGACTTCACATCCCGCTATTGCAAGTACATGGCTAATTATTATCTGAATGATATCTATTATTCCTGTGTTCTAACCGGATATGATCCAAATATGGCCACAAACACATTATAGTGTGCAGGAAAATCAAAAGAATAAGATAATTCTGTTTTTAAGGGTTAATGGCATTTTCACTCCTCCTCAGTTTGAATCATGGACAATAGCTCTACTGTTGTCTATTCTAGGCAGCTGTGGAAAGTAGTAAAGATTTGGAGATCTTTGTAGGCAGGAGAAAAATTAAACCTTTGTCTACTTTTTGTTCAGTATATTCTACCCAACACCCATATGTAAGAGTTGGACTTGGGAGTTGCAACAGGCTAAGGAAAGTTTGCACAGATAAACAGAGTTATTCTAAATTCTGTGCCTACTAAGCTCTGAATCACAAAGTACAATTGCACATCTTCTAGAAATTATATTTTTTTAAAAAATCCCCTTTCTAACTCTGTCCTCTGTATTCCGTGGATTGCATTTATTATTTTTGAATAATAAATATATGAAAAAAATTAGCTGAAAAGTTACCTCGTCTTTTTCAGTTTCTCAGTTACTGTTCCTAAGCCTCAGAGAAGTGGCATTGTCTTGTGAAAGAATATATCGATATATGTGAGGAAAAGCAAAAATGCCAATATGCTTTTAGATATCTAAAAAAGTAGATTCCAAATAATTGGCTATTGTGGCCACAATTGAAAACAATTAAAATTGAAAACAATTAAAATCATGAATGCTTCCATTTGGGTTCCCAGGAGGTATTATTACCTACCTTCCTTTGTGTCTCTTATGTTTAGAACAAAAGCAAACTATCCTAGCACGTCATAACAGGGAAGAGTGAATCAGGGTTACAGCAAGATGGAAAATGGGATAGGAAATATCATTAGGATTTAGGGTTGTATTCCGTTTGTCACTTTGGGAATCATTTCCAAGAAAGATTTTAAAATCCCAATGCCCTTTCTTATCCGACCCTTATAATTGTTAGGAAAGGAATAATACTAATAATAGCTACTACTATTGAGCAACTAATATGTGTCAGGCACCTTTTTCGTTTTTTGTTTTTTTGGCCACATCTGTGGCTTGTGGAAGTTCCCGGGCCAGGGATCAAACCTATGCTAGAGCAGTGACCTGAGTCACAGCAGTGACAACCCCAGGTCCTTAACCCACCAGGCCGCCAGGGAACTCCCAGGCACTCATTTTTTAGTATTGCATTTAATCATCACAACGCCACAATAAGTTAAAAGCTTGCTGTGGTTAAAAGGGCCCAGTATAATTTTGGCCCCAGTTGCCCCTCTGCTCTCCTCTCTCATGACTCTGCTCTTAACTATAACAGCCCAGCCATGCTGGCCTCCTTATTCCTCACATCCAACAAGTATATTACCATTGCAAGCACTTTGTATTTACTGTTCTCTCAGCCTATAATGTTCTTCCCCCAGATATTTGAGTGTTTTGCTCTCTCACTTAATTCAGATTTCTGCTCAAACTTCAACTCATCCATAAAGCCTTCCTTGAGAGTCACCCCAAACCCAGCAGCCCTTGTCACTCTCTGTCCCCTTATCCTGCTTTATTCTTCTTCATAACACTTATCACCACTAACCTTATTTCCTACTGTTTGTTACCGCTTGTTAGAATGTAAGCTCCTTGAGAATCTACAGAATTACTTAAGAAGTGGCCTTTGTCCACTTTCTCCCTCCATTGATTTATTCCCAATAAATGCCTGTCACTTATTAGATATTGATTATATGTGTTGAATGAAGGAATAAATGAAGAAGCAGAACCTCAGCCTGGTTAAACAACCTGCCCAAGAATACACAATGCAGGGTGAAGCCAAGATTAGAACCCGTGTCCTTCTGAAGCCAACAGGTGGCAGAAAGGATGTGACACTTGAATCGAGCTTCAAAAGTTAAGTAGAACTTACAGTCTTCTGCTATTGTTGTTTTTTTTTTCCCAACTATCCTAAATGCAAGAGCTTGTTCAAGCCAATTACAAATCAGATGTTTTTATATTTATTTATTTATTGTCTTTTGTCTTTTTAGGGCCACACCTGTGGCACATGGAGGTTCCCAGGATAGGGGTTGAATCGGAGCTACAGCTGCTGGCCTATGCCAGAGCCACAGCAATGCCAGATCCGAGCCGAGCCTGCAACCTACACCACAGCTCACAGCAACGCTGAATCCTTAACTCACTGACCGAGGCCAGGGATTGAACCTGCAACCTCATGGTTCCTAGTCAGATTCGTTTCTGCTGCACCATGGTGGGAACTGTGTCTTTTGCTATTGCTGAAGCAATGTTGTCTACTGGGAGACATTACGCCTTAGTATTTTTATTCCACTGAGGAATAAATATGATTACAGGGATGACAAATCACGTTACCATTAAGGATAGTTAGACAGCTTGCTTGTATCATAATCTTTTCCCTGTCTGTGCTCTCAGTGGGCAATGGCTCCTGACCTTTAAACCCGTGACCCAGGTATGAAACCTGGCATGAGAGGGGGATCCGGTGTGCTCTCACTGTTTATAGACATGACGTATAGCTGCATGTTCAGAGCAGCTTCTTATTCCATGTGAGGCCTAAGCCCCACACCTAGTTCTCAGTTTCAATAAATGATTCTTATTCGCATTATAGTTCCTTCAACCATGTTCATCCATTAGCTCTCCTGTCTCTGATGCCTTGGACAAACGCTCTGTTATCCCAGTCCTTGGCACCTGTTACCTGTAGGCAATGCAAAGCACCTGGTTTGTTCTGACCTCTGACATGGACACAGGGGAATCCTGAACTCCTACGTATAGCATCTCCACAGGTATTTTATGAGCCCTTTGGCAAATTGTATCCATGTGTGGTTTTGGAGAAAACTTAATGGTTATTTTCACTAAAACCTTTTGTTTAATTCAGAGACGTACATTCCATTTTTCTCCACCGACCGGTGTGATGATTTTTATTTTTATTTTTAGAGTTTACCACAGTCCATACACTCTGCTTCTTATCCCTATGGAAAGGCCGTGATCTTTAGAGACACATGGCCAGTTATGACCTGTGTGACCTTGAGTGAGCTGCTTCAGCTCTCTGAACCACAGGTTTCCCTATTTATAACATGACAATAATAATGTTATTATTGTAGTAATAGGAGAGGTTAGAAATGGCATACTGCGTATACTTTGAAATTACATTGAAATACGTGGGCATATACATCGAAATTATTGTTATCTTGTGATTGTGATGAAGAGACTGGTGATGAAGATGCTGCTGCTGTCTTAAGTAAGGTTGGGAAACCACCCTCCTGATATTCCCCCTCTGTCCTTTGAATTATGTCCTAATTAACACCTTTCCACTTCTTCCTCTTCTCTGTCATTCCAGTAGAAGCTGCACAGGAAGTTCCTGCAGGCAATGCTTGGGGCCAAGAAGGATTCAGCAGCATAATCCTTAGACCCAGGAGGGCAGGGCTCCTCCATCTCTGTGATCATACAGGTCACACTGTGAGCTGTGCGTGGATATTTCCTTTTTTTTTTTTTTTTTTTGCTTCAAACAGCTCTGTAAACAACTCCAATATCTTTGATCTCTTTTATCACCACCTTAGACCATCTGTTATTAGGCCTTAAGCCCATTATCACTCTGTTCTGTTTGCTCTAAAATGCTCTAAGAGGTCTATGGTGTACAGTGAAGCCCTAGGCAACAGGAACTGTGCCTCATCCATCCCCAGCACAAAGCGCCATTCCTTCGCCTGGAGGGAGAAGATGCTTGCAGTGGCTGTTTATGTTCTTGCTGAACTTTTCTTTCCTCTTCAGTTCCCCTGCTCTCCTTACACCTATTTCTTTCTTTTTTTGTTTGTTTGTTTTTTGTTTTGTTTTTTGTGCCTGTTTTTTATTTTTACATTTTTTCTTACACCTATTTCTGTCATTTGACTTTTATACAGACATTTCACCTCAGCTTGATCTTTGCCTCCTTGTGTTTACTCCACGAGGCTTATATTTTCCTTTTTGAAATCTATGCACTCAGTTAAATGCTTTAGCTGCTGGAATTACCCATATAGTCATTGGAGCTTTCAGGAACTTTCTCAATAGAATATTTTACCCTGTTGCTTCCCTCTCTGACATCTTAAATAGGGAAGGGAGCTTCCCTCCCTTTGAGCACTGGTTTTTATCAAATATTAAATTTCTTCCTTTTTTAAAAAATAAGGATTTGCACCTCCTTCATATATTTCTGGCAAATTTCCCGGGCTTTAGGAAATTAATTTTGGCCATTACCCTAGAAAGAAAGGGAACTATCTTTCACTTTATATTCATAATCTCTGTTTTTTTTCTTGTATCTAAATCCTATTAATTCTACTAGCCCACTTCCACTTTTGTTTAAATACTAATAACTAACATTTATGTAATGCTTTACAGTGTAAAAAGTATTTTCATATCCACTCTTTCATTTGAGCCTAATTCCTATATGAATGGCAAAACTGGTACATTATTATTCCAGTTTCAGATGAGAAAAAAAAAAAACAAAAAAACCACAGACCCCATAGAGTTAAAGTGATTTATCTTGGGTCATAAAACTTGTAAGAATTTGAGCCTTGGACTTGAACCCAGTTTTCTCAATCCAAATTCTGTTTGTTCCTACTGTTCCATACCATGTATATCTAGAAAGCCTCTTACAGACTCGCTCTAAATATTTGGCTTCAAAGATGAGCTTGGTTATTTTCAATCTTCTTTTCTTCTCCTTTTTTTTAGGTCATTGTCGAAAACCATCCAAACCCACTTCTTAACCATGATATTGTTTTTTGTCTTTACACCCACATCTTCTCCCTTTCCCTTGGCTCAGCACTCAGCTAAGAAAGTCTATCCTCCAGAAAAGCATCTCTGACTCTTCAGATTGGGTGAAGTGGCCCTGCTTGGAGCTCCCAGTAAAACCCCAGTACATCCTGCATCCCCATGTCAATGTAATTGCCCTTTTCTTATCTGCATCTGCGACTACTGGACTGTAACTCTATCAGGGCAGGAGCCAACCCATCTTTTCTACCTTCGTGACCCCAGAATCTAGCACACAGTAGGTGTTAACAAGTATTTATGGAATGAATAAATAATTAGTGACTAGAGCAGTGAAAATGTCCTCTTGCCAGCTAAAAATAAGAGATCCCAAGGGGGTCTCAAGGAAGCCTTTTTTTTGTTCTGTGAATTTGGGGGTGCATTGTGCAGGGCACGCGCGTGGAACAGAGCTTGCAATTATGTGGAGGGACAAGTCATCACAATGCCATTTCTCTCAAATACAGAAAATAGCCCTGTGACATTTCTTATAAAGGAGAAAGCGTATATTCAGCAGTGAATTATTTCTTTTCTTTTTACTTAAGTTGTTGATGATTGTTCTTCAGGGTCTGTGGCTATAGGTCATGTTCTTGTAATTTTTCTTATGAAAAGCAGAAGTGTTTAAAAAACAAGTAAACTTACTAGTTTTATAAAGAACAGTGGTTTATGAAGTTATACATCTCTCTGAAACAATCTTAGAAATTGACCTACCAGATTACTAGACAACAGTGGATACTAATATCCAGCACAAATGAACATCTCCTCAGAAAAGAAAATCATGACTTGTGGCTGCCTGATGGGAGGGGGAGGGAGTGGGAGGGATCAGGAGCTTGGGCTTATCAGACACAATTTAGAATAGATTTACAAGGAGATCCTGCTGAGTAGCATTGAGAACTTTGTCTAGATACTCATGTTGCAACAGAACAAAGGGTGGGGGAAAAAATGTAATTGTAATCAAGAGGATAACTTGATCCTCTTGCTGTACAGTGGGAAAAAAAAGTTTTTTTTATTGGTGTATAGTTGATTCACAATCTTGTATTAATTTTAGGTGTACAACAGTGGGTACTTTTGCATTCATGAAGCAAAAATTGATTGACTTAAATCTGGCCAGTTCTGTGTGATGTGAGTTGATAGTGAAACCTTAGACAAAGAAGAGAAAGTGTTAACATCACATTTGCATGTTTCAATTCATCCTGCTGACCCAAGATATTATCTTTAATGCTGTATCTGTGTCTGTATAATTAATGTCACATTTGGATTTTTTATAACCAAATCCTATTTCTAGAGGTGTATTTAACTCCATTACAAAAATCCCTTTTGGTACACATGGTCCTTGCCTGTGGAAACACACAAACCACTCCAACCATTGGGTGAACTGAGAATGGAAAAGGGAAACAATTGCTTCTAATTATTACTACTTTTTTTTTAAAGCATCTTTAAAAAAAATGGTAGCCAGAGGGTGTGAAAAGCCTGAATATAAAATAGTGCTATTGAGTTTTGTGCATGGAATTATTGATTTCTTGATACCTCTTGGAAACTCTTCCTTCTGTTAAAGCCAAGTTCAAGCATCTGCTCCCAGCTTTGCCTTCACCTACCTTCACTCCTTTTGTCATTTGAATGCACTTGCTGTTTGGGAATGGAAATTCCTTGGACAACAGCCCGAAGTGACATCAGAAATGAAAACGAAAGCCAAGTTCTCTTCCGAGTAAGGAACAAGGACATGACTTGTCGTGTGAGGAGAAATTTCAGATGCAGGATGATCTTAGGGCCAAAGAATATTAATTCAACTTGATGAAGGATTCCCTCTGGCCTGCCAGGACTCTTCCCTAGAGGCCAGGTCTTTTCAGAAAATGTTTTTGCTTCCTACACGTGGCAAGCGCTGGGCCTTCCCTGCTCCATGCACAGAAGGGCTTTGCTCAGGTACAAAAAGCACCCGAGGGCTCTGTGTAAGGACTGGAAGCAGAGATCTCTGACTGAGCCACAGCTAGTGAGCTTCACTGGGCCTCTGAGTCAGCCGGGGCAGGTCTGAAACAAGCCTGCATCGGCCCTTAAGGGAGTTAGTACAGGGGTTGACAATGTGGTCTGCTTTCCTTTTTCTCTGTGAAAGCGCTGCTTTGCTCTCTGCTATCCTCTTGATTCCCTTCTCCACAAACTCCATCTTTTTTGACTCTTACTGGTTCTCACAATTCTTCTCAAGCTTCATCTTTTCTCAGAAGCCTTTGTTGATCCCCTTCCACGGCGCCCTCTCCATTCCTAACATGATGCCTTTGTTACCACGCCTGCCTCTCTTGCTGACTATGAGCAGCTTGACATTTAATATAGTGTCCAGCACACAGTAGGTATCCAGCAAATGGCTGTCGAGTGGATTATCGAAAAATGAGCTAAATGAGATGAATTTAAGGTAGTTTAATGTGACACCAGGAGTTCCCATCGTGGTGAAGCGGAAACGAATCTGACTAGGAACCATGAGGTTGTGGGTTTGATCCCTGGCCTTGCACAGTGGGTTAAGGATCCGGCGTTGCCGTGAGCTGTGGTGTAGGTTGCAGACGAGGCTCGGATCTGGCGTTGCTGTGGCTGTGGTGTAGACCAGCAGCTACAGCTCCGATTTGACCCCTAGCCTGGGAACCTCCATGTGCCGCAGGTACGGCCCTAAAAAGACAAAAAACGACAAACAAACAAACAAACAAAAGACACCAGTATATTTGAATCTGTTGATACTTTTAGCAAAAAGAATCCACTTTCATTTAATTACCTTGGCTGACTAGTACAAATAATCCCCTGTAAATATTAGATCTCAAATTTAAACTGTCTAAAATCTCCATTCTATGCCGTGAGTTTCCGTGGAAATATCACCCTTGCTACTTATTGCCCCTGTGGGAGAAAGCAAGCTCAGGAAGCAGTTACCTGGTCCTGAATGCATGTGTCTGATGAGTCATTTTAAAATCAGTGGCTTTTAGCAAAAATGATAGCTGATATAACCTCTGTGACTCTGGAGAAAATGAAGATTTGGGCAAATATCCTAAACTGGTCTATAACCACTCTGAAAAGGATTCATCTTCTGTGTCACTGAGGAGGGACCTCTAAGGATGAAGTATTTACATCAGTCTGCATAGACAAGTCTAGATTTCTACAGCTCAGTGAAAGTCCTGGTTTACTTATTTGGATTTGATCACAAAGGAGGTCAAGGGAATTGTTACCGTGAGTATTCCGAAAAGGAAAGAAGAATCTATTTGGACTCCAACAGTTCTTTCTGAGACAGACTGCGGAGCTCTTGTTGGGATTTTGTGAATGGCATTGAACAATCATAGGTTTACTGTTTTCAGAGTCTCAGGGATTCATTAATGGAACTGTTCATTCTGACAACTTGGAAAAGGAAGGCCTACACAGTAAGAAAAGAGTCTCACAGGTGCTACCATGACTCGTTTTATTGTGGTGATAGAGGACAAGCGGTGACTTTGAGGACGCATGACGTCGCTTCTTCTATTTATGAGGAGCTTCTGTCTCTGGATGGAAATGCTGGTGGGCAATGATGTAATGGTGGTGCCTGGCCCGAAGTAGGAACCTAGGAGTATTTTGTTGACTTGAATGGTGAAACGGCATTTCCAAAAGACTTCCACTGTTGTAATCTACAGGGTTAGCACCTCTTCGATATCTATTAATTTAGGCTTATTGCCATTAAGAGCTTAAGCATATTAATGGTCAATAAAAATATCACATCGTTTTCATCCTTTCTAGTTATAAAAATATTTTTACAAACCTTAGCTAGTAGTTTACAATAACCCTCTGAAGTAGACAGAATAGACTTAATTATCTTTATTTCTCAAACGAGGAAATGGAGGCTTGAAAGCTCAAATAACTGACTTACATAAGATCCATCCCATGTAACAACATCTTCAGTTCACGAGACTCATTTTTTTTTATGTCAAAGCAAACACCCGGCATGTTTTTGACTAATACCTTTTATCGGAGAAACTGTACAGTATTGACAGAGAGGTTTCTCTGCCTACAAAAATCCTTTCCTCATAGTCAATCCCTCACTGACCTAGAGGGGAGTTTTCTATATCCCCAAAGCTTACCTGTCAATATTCCACCATTAGTCCAATAAAAGGTATTACTTGAAACTTGACTCTATATTTTGTCTGACCGACAAAGGCAAGTAATTAAAAATATTGAGTTAGGATACAAGACACATTGGGTATTGTGATGCTCTAGTAGCTACATTCTTGAAAAATAATTTATTTGTTGTTGTTGTTGTTTTTAAGTTGGTAGTTTAGACTTTTCCAAAAGCCAGTCTAGATTTTCAGAGCTAGGTGCACCTCAGCTTGCCCCTTTCCTGGCTGCCTTTATAGCTGGAGGAAGCACAGATGAGGCACTGAATAGCTGGTGAGGATAAAATAGGACCAAAAGGTAAACAGGTTAAATCATTAAGCTGCAAAGACAGGAGGGTTCCTTTGAAGAGAGAAAGGCAGACATGGAAGGGTGTTTAGTTCTTTCTCCCCTCTATTTTTTTTAAGATTTTTATTTTTTCTATTATAGTTGCTTTACAATGTTTTGTCAAATTCTGCTGTACAGCAAAGTGGCCCAGTCATACATACACATATATATACACATTCTTTTTCTCACATTATCCTCCATCATGTTCCATCACAAGTGACTAGATATAGTTCCCTGTGCTGCACAGCAGGATCTCATTGCTTATCCACTCCAAATGCAATAGTTTGCATCTCCCCCTGTTCTTAGCCAAAAGTGGGATGACTTAGTTCTGTTTGCCTACTTTACAAGGTCATTGTTATTCAGACACCTGGGGCTCTGTGTAAGGCCACTCTAAGAAATGGGGTTTCACCTGGGACACCCATACTATTAATGTTCTGCTAGAAACCTTGTAGCTGTTGACCATTCTTAGCCTTGGTCCACACTCGGAGTACGCCATGCTGTCTGCAGGTGCCATGAATGAGTCATTATTACACTAAAATAGCTGCATGGATATTTTTTATCTGATTTTTTTTTTTTTTTTTTTTTTGCTATTGAATGCTAAGCACCCAGAACAGTTCCTGGTGAACAGTAGGCACTCAGTAAATATTCGTGAAATGAATGGATGAATAACAACGGATAGATCTAGAAAACCGAGTCGGAGAGGAATGACTGCAGGTAGAAAGTACACAATGAACGGAGTCTGGGGAGAGGAAACATATGTTTGTGGGGCAGTAAGGAATCTAGTCTAGTCTAGCTGACAGAGCAGACTTTTGTTGTATGTGAAAGACTTCAGGCAATAATCATAACTTAAGTGCAATACTTTCGCAACAAAACCTTAGTCTGTATCACACATCCAAAGCCTGCCAGGCCAAGTAGAGAATTTTCAACTGTAGTTTGTAAAGATTCTCACCCACATCAAAAACCTAATAAAAGCAGAAACCTCTTAAGTTCTAGAGTCATCATTATTAATGACTGCCAATCAAGATGGCAGAGACCATACTTGTCATAACTAATGTTGTACCCTTAGCACCCAGTAGGTGCTAATTTCTTTTAGATGAATGAATGAAGACGTGTCAAGGTCTCTATATCCACAGGGGACCATTGTAAGGATGAAATCAGACAGCCAACTTTCTTGCATAGAACCTGGCATGGAACTAGTGTTTGAAAGATGATCAGCTCTAATACTAACAATGATCGTGGACAGTAGCTATTATCAAAAAAAAATTCCATTTTATAGATGAAAATGTAAGGCTCAGAGAGGGTAAGTAACGCCCAAAATACCCAGCTACTTTGACTCCAAGGCTTGTGTGCTTTCCCCCATTCCTATAGATAAAGATGCTTCAAGATTTGAGTGTCATTTCTGTTGGGTACAGAGAAATATATGAGCCAGAAAATACCACTTTTTTCTGTTCAAATAAAAATCATTATGAGGCAAATTCTTGGAAATTTCAGCGATAGTATAGAGTATAAATGAAAGCAGAATTAAGGTGTTGCTTTTGCTAAACAACAACATATTGTGGTTAAGATACTAAAATAGGGTATTGGACAGTTTCAGGTTAGAGTCCTTTCTGCACCACTTAACAAATTATGCGATCCTCAACAAGTTGCTTAACCTCTCTGAACCTTGTTTCTCCTTTATGAAATGGAGATTCAAAAAATCACTTCTTTCTTAGAATGAAATAAAGTAATGCATTGACATGTTTAGCCCAGTCCCTACCTAGCACACCCGCGTATACCCCATTTTGGTGATAAACAATTGGCTTTATACTTGGATTTGTTTCTTTGGGTCTGGCTTGATAACAATTAAATTGGCATCATGGAAACAGTAAGAAGTCAGTTTTGAAGTGGACACTCCATTAAGACAAATGGCTTGGAGGGGATGTTCGTTCCCACTTCCCTTGATGCTATATTGTTTTGGTCTGTCTAGCCAGAGAGCAAACCAAACAGCAGTGTATTGATTTACAGTATGAAGACGCTAACTTTACAAGATGAAGGGCTAGAAACTTTATTTTCTTTTAATGAAAGTTCAGCTTCTGTAGACCATCGCCAAGACAGCTAGTAGGAACAAAGAAGAATGTGGGTTTTTTTTTTTCCACCTACAGATTTGATTACTTTTAATCCCATGGGAGGACAGCATCAGAAGATATTATTAAAGCATTAGCCCAATAACCTCTTGAAAAGATGGTGACCAATGTAAGCTTATAACCTCAAACTGATTTTTAAAAAACAATAAATGATACCAAAAAGTGACATAAATCTATCTTGTAAAAGGAATTGGCAATTCTTAAGTTAGCTGAGAAAAATTCATTCCATTTGTTATTTATTTTCTAGAAAATCATAGTATACTTCATTATAATTACTTATAGTATTAGTATTTTGGAGAAATATTAGTTTGTTAATAAAGTCTCAAATAGTGTTATTTTCTTCAGTTGCCGTTCTTTATCCTGGGGAGTGTTTTAGGAATTTACCTGTATTTTAGAAAATGAGTGAGAATATGGATACATAGTGATGGAAAAATAATCTCTTGTTTTGAAGAATTATTTTACTTCTATTATTTTAAAATAGAATTCAGGAATGTGGAAATCCATTAAAAAATTCAACACAGCAATTAATGTTTAACATTTTATAACATAGTACACTTGTTCTGGATAGTTAATATATAAATTAAAACTCATTAATGGCATGTTTTAACACAATTTACATATGGGATTTGAAAAAGTGGTTGAAACTAATGGAGAAATACTGGATTCCCTATTAAATATTGAGTTCCGCATTAAATTCTCTTTTGACTTCTTTTAAATGAACTGTTTTGAAATTAGATTTTGGAGCAGACTCTCAACGCAAATAGAGAAATAGATAATATGCGTGCTTGGTTCAAACAGATGATGGGGTTGAAAAATCAAGAAAAGGGAAACTAGAAGATAGAAGAGCTTTTGTGTAATATGGCTAGGGGTTTCAAACAAAACTAAGCATCAAAATATTAGAACATGCTAACAGAACCCCATTGTCACTAAAACTAATTAGTGTTCTGCTGTTTAATGCAAAAGCCTACATGCTGTCTTGACCTTTTTACACATCGTGTCTAAGGTTGTGCCATAAAACAGAGGGAAGCACAGAATGCCTCCAGATAGCCTCAGAGGTTTTCTTTTTTAAGTAGTTCAATTGATTGTAACAATGCCGGCTGTGTGTAGGACTTATTTAAAGGTGCTGTTTATTAGATCTTGATTACAAGGAGCCAGTGAATTAAAGTAATGTCATGCTAGGGAACAGTTTCCAGGGCAGAATGACTGCCATTTCTTTTTAATGTGATGCTGCATGGTTTAAAATACACTTAGCATAGAATGCATGACTTTGAAAGTTAGCTCTCAGTAAGCCCACACCACAGGCAGAATGTAGAGCTGTGGAGTCTCTGAAGAAGCTATAATAAAGCAAGATTTTCATGGGGCAGCAGTGCAATGCTCAGAAACAGTTATTGAAAAAGATAACCCAGCAGGATAGGAACTTGCAGACACATAAGAACCTTTCAATTGAAAATCCCCAGGCTATTTAGAGGTTGACTCATGACCATCCGTGTAAGGAGGATGTGGTTTGGTAGTTTAGCAAGTGTCTATTTCTTGTGTTTGGGGTCTGACTCAATGTGTTTTCAGAGATTTTTCAAAGGACAGAAAGAGAGGTAGGACCTTCCGTGGCTCCCCAAGGCCTCTGCATGGAGTCCACACTCCTTAAAAGAGCTCACAAAGCTTGAGAAGCTCATGTATCCCAATAGTTAAGTACACAGACCCTGGGCTCTGATGGATTGGGATTATGTTCAGGTTTTGCCATTAAAGTAGCATGAGACCTTGGGTAAATTATATGATCTCTCTAAGCCTCTGGTTTTGAATCTGCAAATGAGGATGATAATAGTACCTGCCTTATAGGATTGTATAAGAAGATTGACTTATGTTGTACATGAAGATACTTAGCAAGATGCTTAGCATATAGCATGCCTTCAATAGGTGGTAGCCAATGACAATAGCAAATGATGACCGTTGACCATCTTTTTAGCTCCATCACCCACCACTTAAATTTCTAAACCAGCATTCTTATTTGTAGACACATGAATCATTTGCTCTTTCCAAAGCACCACATGCTTTTTGTAAATACTTTGGGTACATAATATGGGTGATGTGTGAGGCTCCCCTGACAGACTTTGTTTCCTGAGGGCAGAAGTCACGTGTCTGATACACAGTCTATTTCCAATGAGTGAGTGATGATTGGAATGAGACGTCTTCAGGGATCTTTTGTTGCCTTCCACAGAGCGGTATATCCCAGAGTGGGTTCCAGAAAACATTAATCGCACATAAATAGTTCTAAAAAAGGAGAACTGGGTTAAATATGTTTGTGGCAAACTCCTTATACTGTCTCTCTCTTAAGAGTTTAAAATGCACAGCAGCATCTTCTGATTAAAGAATCAGAAGTCTGGACAAAGAAGACTGTCTGATTTTATTCAACCCAGTGCTTTGTCTGACCAGGAATCTCACTCACCGTTCCTTCCCACCAATTAACCTCTGTTACCATCCCCCAAAATAAATCTAGTTATTGCTATTCCAAACTACCAGAACTTCTTGAAATCATAAATAATGACCTTAGCCATTCATTCTTACATAACAGAATTTAACAAGATTTTTTTTTTTTGAGATTGAAGAGTGCCACTAAGGATTCCACAATGATTGCCCAGGTCTTTAGCCTGTGAATAACCTTTGATGCCTGTTAGCTGGTACTTCCCCACCCAGACATTTCATGGTGACCTGTCAAGTTGTCCTTTGTAATGTCTTTGGCATATGTCCCTCTCTGTTCTTACTGCCACCCCCCAATGTCATTCCAAACCCTTGTCGTGTGATAACTGTAATAGGATGCTAAGTGGTCATTCATGGAGTTCCCGTTGTGGCTCAGCGGAAACGAATCCGAATAGTATCCATGAGGACGCAGGTTTGATCCCTGGCCTTGCTCAGGGGGTTAAGGATCCACCGTTGCCATGAGCTGTGATGTAGGTCACAGACGTGGCTTCGATCTTGCATTGCCGTGGCTGTGGTGTAAGCCGGCAGCTACAGCTACAATTGGACCCCTAGCCTGGGAACCTCTACATGCTGCAGGTGCAGCCCTAAAATAAAAAAGACAAAAAATTAAAAAATAAATGGTCATTCATGTCTCTGTCCTCTGTTGCACCATGTCTACTGCTGCCAGGTAAATGTTCATCATGCTACTTCCCTGAAAGAAGACTTCAATACTTCCTACAGTCAAAAGACATGGTTTCCAACTTGGGTTTCCTTCCAAAGGATGTGGGGATAGTGGAGATGCTGAGCAGGTGGGGCTCTGGATTTTCTACATCTGCACCAACCAGAGCAGCTCCACTTGTATCTTTTGGGAGGGAAGCTGCACTTACGTACGGCATGTGGAAGTGCCCAGGCCGGGGATTGAACCCACACCACAGCAGTCACCCAAGCCACTGAAGTGACAATGCTGGATCCTTAACCTGCTGCACCACAAGAGAACTCTCTATCTTTATTATATATTGAGAATAAGATTTTTTTTTCAAGAAAGGATTCTGAATTGCAAATAGAAATAGAAAGCTACTGGGGAAAACTGGCTATTTTGGCATCTAGGAGTCCCCACACTCTGGTCTGAATTTTTTCTAGTATTTTCTCATTACTCTTTTTCACAAAGTTTTGCTCACCCCTCACTTAATCATCAAGCTTTGACAAGCCTTCTTATATCTCATCTCTATTCTTCTGCTTAAGCTAGTCGAGTAATGAACACTTATTCTGTATGCTGTAAATATTTTTTTCTTTTTTTTTTTTGGTTGAAGTTGATTTACAACATTATGTTAATTTCTCTGCTGTATAGCAAAGTGATTCAATTATACATCTATATTCTTTTTATATTCTTTTCCATTACGGTTTAATCACAGGATATTCAATATAGATTCCTGTGCTATATAGTAAGACCTTGTTTTTTATCTATACTATAAGTACTTTACATATATTATCTCATATATTATTAATAATAATTCAATGAGCCAGATGCTAATAACTATTCCCATTTTATGGATAAGACTTAGAGAAATTAAGTAACTCGATAGAGCCATTCGGCTAATAAATGGCAGAGCCAGGACTTGAGCCCAGACTTCAACCCATCTGACTTGAAAGTCCCACATTCACATGTGCTGCCTTTTGCCTGACAGTTTTGTCTGTTCCCATATAATTACTGCCCTTCTTTCAAGTCTACCATCTTCATAAAATCTTCTCTGACTTCTACATCCCATCATATTTCACCCTTCCATGAGCTTCTTAACACTCACTATCTATTCCATTCATTTGTTAATTACCCCACAAACACATACTGCCTGCTATATTTTTAGGCGGAAATGTTTTGTCTTTACAGCATATTCTCTGAGGGCATGGAGATTTTGTACTAAATCTGCCCTCTAGGCCTCCTCCACAGCTTTTCAACCAGAGCTTTTCCAAAGGCAAGGGGGTCACGAGGTTGACGTGAATAGATACTGGGAAGTGTTGGAAAACCTGAATTTTAGCTCTCTAGCCTGAGTGGGCAGAGTGGAATGGGAGTGTGGGACCCAGGCTTTTGTCCCCTGGAACCTTGGATTCCTTAGCTATTGTGAAAGGAAAAACGACGCGCTCCATATCTGCCATTTACTATGGTTTTCAGGAGCAAATCAGAATTTTTTAAATGCTTGAACACTGCCCACATGCTGAGTATTGTAGCAGTGGACATCATGGATTTGTAGAGTCAGGCAAGGGAATTCTACAGATAGGGATGAACCAGAGCAGACCAAGAAAAGCTCAGCAGAGGCTGATAATCATGGTCATTTCAGCAATCCAGTGGATATCTTTTATCAGTGCAACACTGTTATTCTTTTATCCATCACTTAAGGCAGCCCTGAGCTTTCTTTAATAAGAACCAACCTCCCAAGTCAGCAAGCCAGAGACGAACCTAAGCTGAAGATAATACTTACAATGGAAAAAAATCTAGTGGCCAGAAATTAAACATTTGTTATATTTAAGGATGGCTACTGCACACCATGCCAAGTCTCTTTTTGTTGTCTGGAGAGTTATAACAATCCTCTCCTGGCAGTTAGTTTTAAGATCATTAAATGATCCTCATTTGCAATATATTTGCAGAAGATTACAGCCATCTAAATTGACCCTGAAGGAAGACTTATTTCATTAATGGGCTGTCCTGTGCTAATGCATAAAGCTAGAAAAATATATCTATTAAATTCTTAATGTGTAAATGATGTTTCTGGCTTTCTTCTTAATTACAAAGCAAAATGAGCCTGAAGTGCACTATGTCTAGGAAAAAATGATCAATTTAATCCATCTTTCAGGGGAAGAACTTTTTTCGTCAATCCCCAAATTCCAGCTCAAAAAGCTCTTCCTGGGCAGCAGGCTCAGGACTTATTGCTTCCATCACAGCTCCAGCAAAATGTGCAGCCTGGCAAACTCTGGTACATTTTTCTCCGGATTCCAATGAACACAACAAAGAGGCAATTTGAGTTCTTAGAAATGTCTCCTCCTCCCATTCACACAGTAAACCCAGCTTCTGCTAACTTTTCCTTGAAGGATTACTCAGGGGCTTTCTGTGCATTGGTGCACATACATAACGAGAATGAGCGTGGATTTGAAAATGAATGATGTTGTGCTATTGCTAGCTTATCATATACATGCTGAATATTAATGCAGCTATAGAAAGAGATTTACTGTACATATATATTTCCACTGTATGCGCAGAATCGCCTAACTAAAATCATAATATAATGTGATGATAACTGAGGGGGACTCAAGAGCAGCTCCATTTATCTGCTGTAAGGTTGCTTACAGTGGCAGATAATATTTGTATGGAAAGTTTAGGGTCTTCTGCTCATAGATGATAGTTAGTGATGATACTTTGATTTCCAAGGAGCTTTAACTGGTTAATGCTAGTAATTTTCTTCAGAGAAAAATGCAAATACACCAGGCGCTCCCTCTTCCCAGTTTGGTGTGTTTGCCTTTGAGAGGCAAAATTTAGGCAGAACCAGGTCATACCTGCCATGCCTTTAGGATGGAGCAATGGCCCAAAGAGAAAATTTATAGTTATTGGCAATACAAGATATAACACATATATACATATTTGGTTTTGAGGTGCCTTGATTTTTAGTTATGCCATTTGCGGTACCTTTTAAAAAGAAAAATTGAAATAATGGTATTCGCATCTTGATAAATGTGATTCCCAAATTTCACACATATCAGCCTTCCATCCAGTCCTGAATTTAAGATACACTTTTTAAAAAAGGTGCTTAATGTATACAAAAATGATAAAACAATGAAAATGGGTAACGTTTGTGATTTTTGAGGGTTTTTTAAGGAGGAAAATATGGAAGTTTGAATCTCACAGACGATTCCAAGCTTCCATCAAATTCATGATTCTGTTCATTGTGAAGTGTTGTTTTTTCTGCTCTCGTGGTTTTCAATATATGTTATTGTTGTCAGTTTTGAGTTGATAGCTCTTGCTGTGAAAACAAGGAAAAAGAAAAAGCAATATCCCTTCTGAAAGCTTACTTTTTTTTTTTTTTTTGCTTTTATGGCTGTACCCACGGCATATGGAAGTTCTCAGGCTAGGGGTCAAATAGGAGCTATAGCTGCTGGCCTATGCCACAGCCACAGCAATGCAGGATCCAAGCCACGTCTGGGACCCATAACACAGCTCGTGGCAATGCTGGATGCTTGATCCACTGAGTGAGGCCAGGGATTGAACCCTCGTCCTCATGGATACTAGTTGGGTTCATTTCTGCTGCACTACAGCAAGAACTCCTGAAAGCTTACTTTCTATTTTTGTATTTTTCATGTGAATGTGTTGTACTCACCAAAGCTGAGAAGGAAATAAATACCTGTTCAAATATTTGTAATAGGATAATACCAAAATATAATCTGATTAGCCGACTTTTGTGGGTTCTCTAATATATTCTTAGCATGGCGGTAAAGAAAAGAAACCTTTTGAAATGGGGAAAAAAAGAGAAAGTGAAAAAAAATTCATCTTGTGGACATTTTATAAGTTGAAAAATTTTGCATTATGAGTTTTTTTTAGAGTGATGAATAAAATGTTTAAGAGAATGTGCTCATATATTGCTACTTGGCTTTTACTCCACCAAAATGATTTCTGAAAGCTGTGCAGAGGGAGGATTTTTATGTTAAACCATCTACACTATGAAATCATTATATTCCTATACACTGAGGACAAGCAGGAGAATGTAACTCTGATGAAAGACCAAGACACTTCTCTTTCAGGGCTATTACCAAGAACAGGAATAAACCTACATTGAAAAATAGATCTCAGGGTAGCCTGAAGTGTAGGGTGTTGTCTTTGATTATGGGGCCTCTGACCCAAGTGTAGAGAACCAGCAGGTTTGGGAAGTCATTTTATTTAGGAATTTTTATCCTCAGAATCCAACAAATTTGCTTATGGACACAGTTTTCATCTGGAGTCAGGCTCCTTAGCTATTTTTCTACTACCTTTAGGAAGAGTTTTCCTTCTATCCCAATCTTGTAGAGATCAGTTTTTTAAAAAAGTGAATTAATTTCCAAGTATAATTAAGGCAGTGGTTCTCAACCAAGATTCTTTTGATCCCCAGGGGAAATTTGTCCTTTTGCCTGTCAGAGGGAGGGTAGAAGCCCAGGATTCTGTTGAACATCCTACAATGCACAGGATAACCTCAACCCCACTCTGGCAGCAAAGAACTATCCAGCCCCAGTTTTCAATACTTCTGAAGTTGAGAATCCATGAGTTAATGTAAGGCTGGCTGTTAAAAATCTATAAATAATGCCAAAAACTCAGTAGTTTACAACAAAGACACTTATTTTTTGCTTATGTAAAATTTAAAATGTAGGTCTGTCATCAGTGATCAGGTTTCCTCCAAAGAGGGATTTAGAGACCCAGGCTCCTTCTATCTTGTGGCTCTACGTGCTTAATCATGTGCTAGAGAAGAGCATATGAAGGATGGCACTTAGAGATTTTTATGGACTAAACTTATGCTCGTGTTCATTTGACCTGAACCCAGTCGCTTGGCCACTCCTAACTGCAGGAAATGCTGGCAATGGCATGTTTAGCTAAGTACCAAGAGGAAGAGAAGATGGGTTTTAGTAAACAGCTAGCCACATCCCATATTTGTCCCTACCAGATATTAATTTCTATTCAAATGAATATTCTTCCTTTCATTTCCAGACTATGAAAAATGATAGTTTGATTTAATTTTTTTTCTGCCTAACAATGTCATTTGCAGTTTTGATAGCATGTCACAGCTCTTAGAGCATTTTCATATATATTATCTTTCTTGATCTTCATGAGAATTACGTGAGTGGAAAAGAGAATAATATTTATTGAACATTTACCTTGTGCTCAAGAATTGATCTATACTGGAGGAGTTCCCGTTGTGGTGCAGCGGAAATGAATCCAACCGGGAACCATGAGGTTGCGGGTTCAATCTCTGGCCTTGCTCAGTGGCTCAAGGACCCAGCGTTGCTGTGGCTGTGGTGTAGGCCAGCAGCTGTAGCTCTGATTCGACCTCTAGCCTGGGAACCTCCATATGCTGTGGGTGCGGCCCTAAAGAGAAAAATATATATATTTGTGGCAATGCCAGATCCTAAACCCACTGTGATGGACTAGGGATTGAATCAGCAATGCCACAGAGATAAGCTGGATCTATTAACCCACTGTGCTACAGTGGGAAATCCTCATTTAATTCTTGTAATAATCCAATGTTATAGATATTATCATTATTTTTCATGAAACAAGCAAGGCTAAAGAGGTTAAGGGACTTGTTAGAAATGCCAAAGCTGGTGCTTTTGTTTCCTCTTAGAAGGTAATTGTTAGGTACTATTAGCCTCCTTTTTTAGCTAAGGAACTCATAGCTCAGATACTTACCCAAGGTTACACAATGACAAAGTGGTAAAACCAGGACTTGAACACCTCTCTTCCGTTCTCAGTCCTGGGCTCTTTCCTTGACTGTACCTTTGCTGATGCACTTTATTTCACCAACCAAATCGGTCAATAAGGCATTAAATTTTCTCCTGGAAAGATCAGCCTTTCTAGAACCCCATTCAGTATATCCCCTCAGGATTGACAGTAAGCCATGGATAATTGTTATTTTGACAATAAGCCATGGATAATTGTTATTTAAATGCAGGACACACTGTATAGTGCAGGTACCAGATAAACCTAGATCCAAATCTTCACTCTAATGCTTATTAGATGAGTGGTACTCAGCAAGTCCTTTACCCTCTCTGCGCCACAATTTCTTCATCTGCGAAGTGGAGATACAATGCCTATCTCTCAGAATGGTTCAGGATGAAGTGAGGCACTTGTGTAATGTAATTCACACAGTGTGCGCTTGGTACATACAGGTGCTCAAGAATGTTCGTTCCTTTCTCCCCTTCTTCATCCACTGGCGTGGACATCTATGGGTTTTCAGCCTCATGGTGTTCCCTTTTTTGATAAAGTTTTCCCCATGTCTATTCTGGGCATTCTCTTTTCCCCAGTGTGTGGAGCGTTGAGGGGGATGTAAATCAAGTTTCCCTTCTCTCCTTTAGCCATGGGGGTGGGGGGCTCATGACCCAGACTGGGGCAGTGCATCTCTTTGCTATGGAGACTCTAGAGCTGCCTTTTATTTTCCAAACCTGTACCTGTCTTCAGCCATGCGGTGGGTTCTCCATATAGCTGTATCTTTCCGATGTATTCTTTCTCTACTAAAGTTAACCAGAATGCGTTTATTTTGCTGGCAACCAAAGAACCCAACAAACGTACCCATCTCTATGGTGATTAATTTTTTTAAAATTCTTCACAACAATGTCAAAAGGCACTAATTGCGGAAGCTTGGTAAAGACAAGATCTCTTACAGACGTAATTTTTTCCTCAATATAATAGACCTGTTTAGGAGGATATTAAATTAGTGAGATTGGATTGTTTTTAAACTGTAGTCTTATGGAAATTGATAGATTTTTGACGATCATTCATTAATATTTATCCAAGGATGACTTTCCAGAACCTGTGCTAATTGATTAATACCAAGAAAATTTAGACATGTTCCCTGACCTTAAGTCGTAGTAGTCTAGGACTATCAGATGCAGTTTTCTTCCTAATTAGGGCAGAAAAAAAAATCTGTTTTATTGGACCTGAATGTGAAAATCCTGAAATTCTGTTGGTTGTCAGTCTCTTTTCTCCCAGATCAATCTGATAATTGATTCCGGGCAGCCTTCTTAGAGAAATGAAGTGGTTTTGCCTGCATAGAATGTTCAGGGTTGAGAAACCCCTGACAATTCAATTGGCTTGCTCTGGAGGGCCCAGTAGCATAGAGCTGGCCTGGAGACCCAGGGAGCTATTTTACAGTCAAATTCCCCTAGGAGGCTCTGTTTTCAAACCTCATGGGCTTCAAAGCCAGTGTGTGAGGGAGCTCTGGAATTGCTCTGGGGGAAAGGTTTCATGCAGATGAAATGCCTCCTCTGCACTCTGCTACTCCTAATGACTAAACTGGCGGTCCCTTCCCGCCAGCACTCACTTTCCAGGGGCGTTGGCTGGAGCAGGAAGGTTGGAAGAGATCACCTGTTAGTGCTGGGAAACAATGCCTTTGACTCAAGGATGTAGAAAGCAAACAAAACAAATTTTACTCTTTGAGGAGCCTACACCAGTCCTTTAATAAATCTTTAGTGCACACTGTATACAATTAGACTCACCATGGGATACCTTCCATGCCTTGTCCAAAGCCCAGAACCAAACTGTAAAGGAGTGAGTGCATTCCTTTAGGACTGGTAAGTCAGATATCTACTTATGGGCTGGGCTTCGTTAGCAAGGAGTCTATTGATATAATGATAGGAAGTCACTTTTGAAGCTGAAATTTGATGTGCAAAGATAGCAAGGCCTTGCAGTCTAGAATTATTTTTCAATCAGCCAAAAGTTGGTGGAGTGCCTGCTATAAGCAAGGCATGAGTACTCTCTGTCTACGAAGACATGCGTGATACTGCCAAGTTGATTAAATATGATCGAGGAGCTGTTATCTCTATATATGTTGTACATATATAAATATTTGAAATAATGCTAATATCAAATAAGCCATTAAACGATGTTCTCACCACACAGGTCCTTCTGTTCCTGAGAGATGCCACATCCTTTTTCATCATAATATTCTTCAAAAATATGAATTCATTTATTCAGTTTTTATTGAGTGATTTCTCTGCATCAGGCACCCCAGATTCTGGTTCTTATGGAACTTACCTTCTAGTTGGGAGAAAAAGACACAAACAAGTAACAGGATCATCAAGCACTGATTGAAGGAACTGGTAGATTGTGATAAGGTAAAGGGTGACCAGTGGAGTTGGGGTGGAGGGGTAGAGCTGCATCCCACATGGTGGATGGATTTTCTTGGAAAAAGCAGTTGTGAACTGTAATCCAGATGTGGGAATCAGCTGTGTGAAGAGCTTGGATAAGAGCATTCCAGGTCGAGGGAACAGCAAATGCCAAAGCCTCGTGAGACAGAAACAAATTCGACATGTTTGAAAAAGAGAGAGAGGGAGTTCCTATTGTGGCTCAGTGGAAACAAACCTAACTAGTATCCATGAGGACACAGGTTTGATCCCTGGCCTCGCTGAGTGGGTTAAGGATCCTACATTGCCCTGAGCTGTGATATAGGTTGGAGATGTGCTCAGATCCCGAGTTGCTGTGGCTGTGGTGTAGGTTGGCAGCTGCAGCTCCGATTTGACCCCTAGCCTGGGAACTTCCATATGCTGCAGGTGTGGCCCTAAAAAGGCAAAAAAAAAAAAAAAAAAGAAAGAAAGAAAGAAAAGAGAGAGAGAGAGAGAGAGAGAAGGTCCTGGGATGGAAGAAGAGTGATGGGAGGTGGGTAGAGACTGCTAAGAGACAGGTCATGAAGGAAACAGAGGCGGGTCTTCAGGCCTCACAGGCCATAGTAGAAAGTTTTCTGCTCTTCTGCCTGGAATGACCTGGTGCTTACTCTCTGCTTAAATCAGGATCTCCCTTCTTAGCTCAAATGCCCTCTGCTCCGGGAAGTTTTCCTTTATGCCTCAGTCTGAGATATCATCCCCTATTATTTGCTCTCGCAACACAATATACTTCTATTTTGCTGCACTTACTGTACTTGGAGGTAAATAATCATTCATGTTAATTATTTGTTTATTATCTTTTCTCCAAACTGAACTGTAACTTTCTTGAGGCTAGAGATTGGTTTATCTGGTTCACTGCAATGGAAAATTAAATGCTTTTGGTAAACACATGTTTTTAGTGTTTGCTATATGCAGGGCATGTAGAAAATGCTTGCTCTCTCTCTGTCTGTCTCTCTCTCACTGAAAGAATGACAATGTAGTTTTTTATCCATTGCTTCCCAGTCATTTGCTCTACCTGAAGGTACAGCAATCTACTTTCTCCATGAGGATGCAAAACTTCCATGAGATGGGCCATAGGAGAGTGTATCCTACCCAGAGCTTTGAGTCAGAGCTGGAGTTGGTGATCAGTGGTTCCATTCTTTTCCCAAAGGCTTTAATCATGTGTTCTCAGTTCTGAATGAGAGCGATTTCCTTTTCTAACCTTTTTTCTTTTCAAATCCTTTTCTTCCTTTCCCCCTAAATCAGCTAGTAGTATGCAGGAAGTGGGTGGTATTAAAGAATGAGCATGTGAGAGGTGGTGATTGTGGAGAGGTTCACTTTGATTCTCTATTTTTTTTTTCCATTGAAAGCTGTGATTTGGGCCATATTGTAAATAAAACTTTATTAATTATATTAACATTTACATTGTGGTATCAGATACGAAACCCTGGGATACATCTAGGAGTCATGCTGAATAGCCAACTGAATTGGATTTAGAAAGCAATTTGTGTCTTATATCCTGTGGGGCCAGTTCATGGGAAATAGGCAGGACTTACTGGCAATACTGTGGTTTGTCTAGGATTGTCCAATCATGGGTCAAGAAGCAAAGCTGTCAAGAATGAGCACTAGACCTAGAATCAAAGGCCCGGTTTTAACTCCAAGCTTTGTCACTTAGTTTCTATGTCCTGTATAGAAGTTAATTTGTTGGACTATTAGTTTTGTAATCTGTAAAAGAGAATAATACTTAACCTCAAGATTACTAGGAGGATTAACTAAGATGTCCTAAGAATGGCTTGTGGTCCCAGTAAGAGGTCAGACATAAATGTTTGCTGAATGAATATTATACTTTATAATACATTTAAAAATTTTTTTATTGAAGTATAGTTGATTTACAATGTTGTATTAATTTCTGTTGCACCGCAAAGTGATTCCGTTACACATACACATATTCATTCCCATGTAGGTTATCACAGAGTATTGAGTAGACTGCCTTATGCTATATAGCAGGTCTCATTGACCATCCATTCCATATACAATAGTGTGCATTTGCCAATCCCAAGCATCCAATCCCTTTCCCCTTTGGTAACCATAAATTCATTTTCAAAGTCTGAGTCTGTTTTTGTTGTGTAAATAAGTTCATTTGTATCATTTTTTTAGATTCCACATATAAATGATATCATATGATATTTGTCTTTTCCTGTCTGACTTATCTCACTTACTATGATAATCTCTAGGTCCATCCATATTGCTGCAAACGTCCAATGCATTATTTTTTTTCTTTTTTTTTTTTAACTTTTTTTTTAGGGCCGCACCCAAGGCATATGGAAGTTCCCAGTGTAGGGGTTGAATCGGAGCTATAGCCAGTGGCCTACACCACAGCCACAGCAACACCAGACCTGAGCTGTATCTGGGAACTACACCACAGCTGATGGCAATGCTAGATCCTTAACCCACTGAGTGAGGCAGGGATCGAACCTGCCTCCTCCTGGATACTACTCAGATTCATTTCCACTGAGCCATGACAGGAGCTCCGATTTTTTTTCCTGATTGATTATGTGCTAGAGTTTTTCCATTCATTTATTTGATACTTATATACGGTTAAAAAGTTTCAGAAACTGCTTCTCAAGACCTATTTTGGGAAATATATTTCTTTTTTTTTTCTTTTCTTTTCTTTTTCCTTTTATGTTTTTAGGGCCTTGGGTGCGGCATATGGAAGTTCCCAGGCTAGGAGTTGAATCAGAGCAACAGCTGCCATCCTACACCACCACAGCTCGGAACTCGAGCTGTGTCTGGGACCTACACCACAGCTCACAGCAATGCCAGATCCTTAGCCCACTGAGCGAGGCCAGGGATTGAACCCACATCCTCATGGATACTAGTCAGGTTCGTTTCCACTGAGCCACAATGGGAACTCCCAAGAAATATATTTCTTGATCGAAAAAGAGTAAATTATTGAAATCATTGAATGATACAGCAACAACAACTACCAGTTATTGCAATCCTGCCTTGAGCCAAGTACTGGGAAAACGCTTTTCCTGTGTGATCTAATTTACTCCTGTGACAGATTCCTGTTAAGTTTCCAAGGTGAGGCAGCTAGTACATTGAGGGGCCAGAATATTAACCTAATTGGCTGGACTCCAAAGCCTGTGTTCTTAAGAGACATCATATGTAGCCTCCTTCATGGGAGTGTTGTGAGGACCAAATGATATAACATATGACCATGCTTTATAACACTAATAAAGCACTGGGTAATTGATCCTTTATTATCATTAGTACCATTACATGTGATTGATTTCATGTTATTACCCAGGGTCAACTATGCTTCTGGGGTAACCAAATGCCAGTTCTATGTGCACTTGAAAATTCTATTATTTGAATTAAGTTTTTGCTTCTCTTTTATTGAGAGGACGGAGGTTTTCTTCCCTCTATGCCTGACCTTTCCGAATTAGATTGTTGATGGGGTGGGTGGATGGCAAGTGGCTCTTCCTCATCTTTCTGGAGGATGCCCACTGGTGCCATGGTGTTTATAGCTGATGGAATCATGGCTGCCTGGCCAGGTTTTGCTCTTGGTTAGAATCTGGGAGAAAGCAGCCCTCTTAGAGCCACCCTGATGCAGAATTCTTCCAAATTGGAACATAGTGGCTTTGTTAATATCAAGTGATATATAGCACTCACCATATTCTCCTTTTAGAGGAGGGGGAAAGAAATTCTCACACGTAATTTTCAGTTCTCTGTGTTCTAAGCACCTTCTCTCTACTAACCCCCTGCCAACGTCTTATTGGCATTCAACTTAAAAATGCACTTCCGTTTTACATAATGGATTAATCATACCATAGATTTTTTCCTAATTCATGTCCTCAGGACATATGGAATATCTGTTATCTAAGAAAATGTTTTGTTTTGTTCTATTGCCCAGTAAGCTTACTATAAGTTCAGGCTCTGTGTGTGTTTATATAGATAATGTGTCACATTAAAACCAGAGACAATTATCCACTAAATTATTCCTTTACATGGAGCAAATAAATCTGGTCCCATATACCTACCAGAGAAGCACAAATGGTACTGGAACACCCTCCGAGTGGTTTATGCCCTTGACAGGTCAATCAGAGGGTAGCTGAAACTGAAGAAGTCATATGCCATGGTGCCAGCGGAAATGAAAATTATACCACTCATACTAACGAGTGCATTTCCAAAGGGACTATTTACTGGCATTAGAAGTCTCTAAGCAGATGCCTCTGAACTTAAAATACACTTAATTCCTAAGGACTGTCTTGTAATTAATTTACCCAGATAGACTCAATGAGGAGAATGCAGGGCAAAGCATCACACTGCTCAGCAGTTTGCAAACTTTGGGGAACACGAAGATAAATAATTTGATTTTTTTTCAAACATCTAAATTCATTTCCCTTCTAACAGAATCAGACACAGCATATAGTAAAGAAAATCACTTTCCAACTTTATAATCCAATCTCCTTTCCAAAAAAAAAAAAAAAAATCCAGCTACTGTAACAGGAAGGACTCCACGTAGCCGACATCAAAAGGGTATCACTCATACTTTGGTTATAGCTCTTATTCCTATTAAGTTGCCTGTGTGTAAACACCTCGCTGAATGCAGGAAGCTGTTCCTGGCTGTTTTGGTGGTACACACAGTGCAGTACAGCAACAAACAGGTTTCACACCCTCTCATTAACACAGCTGATACTTCCTGAAGAACAGCCAAATCTCACGTGACTGCTGACAGCTGTATTTTTCTAGTATTAAGGAGTATGTCAAATGTTTTTGTTTGTTTTTTGTCTTTTTAGGGCCCCAGCCGTGGCCTATGGAAGTTCGCCGGCTAGGGATCGAACTGGAGTTACAGCTGCTGGCCTACACCGCAGCCACAGCAACACGTGTCCGAGCTGTGTCTGCAACCGACACCACAGCTCACAGCAATGCTGGATCCTTAACCCATGGAGCAAAGCCAGGGATCGAACCCTTGTCCTCATGGACTAGTTGGGTTCATTAACCACTGAGCCACGACGGAAACTCCAGGCGTATAATTGTTTCTGTTTTTAATGCTCATATTTTTTGAGGTTTTGGCACAAATTTGACAGAACGACTATCTCTAGAGGTTAAATATAGTGATGGGATATTTGAATGAGTTTGTACACCACTAAGTACCCATCAGCTTTTTGTTTTATTTTCCAGAAGCTAAGGTTTGGAACTCATTTGATTCAGAGTCCAACCTGGCCCTCTGCTTGACCTTAGGTAAGTTTCTTAACCTGCATAGGCCTCAGTTTAATTACTTAATGAATGAAAATGATAATTAAATAATAGCAGATGGTATTTGAAGAATGATGAGGTAATATATAAGTTCTACCTAAAATAGAACCAAGCACTTACTTAATAAATGGTAGCTTTTATTATCACTGCTTGCTTTTTACACTAGGGCACCTTACTCATTTATTTTATTCCTTTAGAAGATATTTGTAATGCAAATGGATAAAGAGGACGTGGTGTATATATACAATGAAGTACTACTCAGCCATAAAAAGAATGAAATTTTGGTATTTGCAGCAACATAGGTGGACTTGGAGGGCATCATGCTTAGTGAAATGTTATACAGAGAAAGGCAAACTGTATGTTACAATTTATATGTGGAATCTGAAAAATAAAACAAAGTTGGAGTTCCTGTCGTGGCTCAGAGGGTTTAGAACACAACATAGGGTCCATGAGGATGTGGGTTCAATCCCTGGCCTTGCTCAGTGGGTTAAGGATAGGGCATGGCTGTAAGCTGCGGTGTGGTCATAGATGTGGCTTGGATCCAGTGTTGCTGTGGCTGTGGTGTAGGCTGGCAGGTGCAGCTCTGATTTGACCCCTAGCCTGGGAGCTTCCGTAGGCTACAGGTGCAGCACTAAAAATAAAAATAAAATAAAATAAAAATAAAACAAAGTAGTGAATATAACAAAAAAGACAGATTCACAGATACAGAGAACAAGCTAGTGGTTATTAATGGGTGGAGGGAAGGATGGAGTGGTGATATAGAGGTAGGGAATTAAGAGGTACAAAACTACTATGCATAAAATAAATAAGGTACAAGAATATATTGTACAGCACAGGAAATATAGCCAATATTTTATAATAATTATAAATGGCATATATTAAAAAAATAAAATCATGTGCTTACTCTGTGCCTTGCACTGTGTGGGCGTTGTCACATAACTCTTCATCATCACCACCACCTCATGAGTAGGTTTCATCATCACCATTTTATAGATGATATCCCTGAGGACAGAGGGGTTCAGGAATTTTCTCAAGTTTAAGGATGCAGCAAGACTTGACACCCAAGTCCATCTTTAATAAATATGGATTTGTCTCTACTAAGAATTAAGCACCCAGCCTGGCACTAGGAAGACCAAGATTAATGAGATATGCCTCTACTCCCCAAAACATCACATTCTATTTGGGGGTGAGGAGGGAAGAGACAAGCACCAATGGAGCCAGACCAAGACAACGTCTATCCTTGTGGTATAAAGGAGATATGAAGGAGACTCGGGGAGTGTGTGATTACTGTGACTGGGAAAACTGGGAGGCAGATCACAGAGGAGGGGACTTTCAAGCTGGGTCTGGAAGAATGAATGAGATTTTAACAGGTAAAGAAGAGTATTCTAAATGTAATAGTCTGCATCTATTAACCCCAAACTCCCAGCCCATCCCACTCCCTCCCCCCAACCCTTGGCAAACCACAAGTCTGCTCTCTATGTCTGTGACTCCGTTTCTGTTTTGTAGAGAGATTCATTGGTACCCGTATTTTAGATTTCACAGGATAAGCAATGAGGTCCTACTGTAGAGCAAGGAAACTATATCTAATCTCTTGGGATAGAACGTGATGGAAGATAATATGAGAAAAAGGATGTATATATCTGTATGACTGGGTCACTGTGCTGCACAGCAGAAATTGACATAACAGGGTAAATCAACTATACTTTAATAAAATTTAAAAATTAAAAAGAAGAGTATTCCAGGTAGAGGGAATTTGCTGTGCAAAGATATGACGGCTTGAGATATTTAGTGGATGCTGAGGACTCCTAGATTCAAACTCCCCGCGAGCGTTTCTCAGCTGTGTGACATAGGGCTAGTTATCCGTCTCTCTATGCTGTGCCTGTCCTCTGTACAACAGGCATGATAAAAACCCAGAGGGACTGTGGAGATAGGAAGATAAGTTCACATAAAGTGCACAGCACAGTGCCCGGTCCAGTAAGTGTTGGCTGCTGTTTGGTTGCTCTATTCCTCTGGCCTTGCTCATGCTGTTCCTTCAGAGCATCCTGGTGTTTCATCCTCTTCTCAGCCTCCCACCTCAGCCAGCTTCTCCCCAACTTATTTCCTCCCAATAGAGGCATACTGTCCCCTGGAATAGTGCTTCTCAATGTCAGTGTACAAAACACATTAGCTGGGCTTCTTGTTAGACTGTAGACTCTGACTTGATAGGTCTGGGGTGGAGTTGGTGAGTCTCTAATTAGCCCCCAGGGGATGCTGATGCTGTTGGTCCTAGGACCACACTGAGAGTAATAAGGGACTTGGCAGTATTTCCCACAGTGATTTCTGGGTTTCGTACAAACTTCCAGTAATGCCAGTGCCACTCACTAATCCACAGAACATGCTTTGACTAGTGAGGGTTCAGCGCACCATATAAATCCCACTTTTGTGTGTGTGTGTGTGTGTGTGTGTGTGTGTGTGTGTGTGTGTGTGTCTTTTTGCCATTTCTTGGCATATGGAGGTTCCCAGGCTAGGGGTCGAATCGGAGCTGTAGCCACCGGCCTACACCACAGCTCATGGCAATGCCGGATCCTTAACCCACTGAGCAAGGCCAGGGATCGAACCTGCAACCTCATGGTTCCTAGTTGGATTTGTTAACCACTGAGCCACAACGGGAACTCCTTCTTTTTTTTTTTTTTTTTAATAAATCCCACTTTTAAAGGTCTTCTCTGAGCAGAGCCTCACCTTGCTTTCCACTCTTTGCTTCTCCTTTGCACAGTAATCTGTTGCAGCCAAATTGGATTTATATTTTTTTTGCTGAACATACCCTATATGTTGGTCTAGAAAGCTTGGAATCCGGCCATCCTTGTGGTCCTCAGATCTAGGCGTGTCTTCATTTCAGCTCTTACCACACTGTATTGAAATATGTTTATATAGGGAGTTCCTCCTGTGGCTCAGCGGTAATGAGTCCAACTAGTATCCTTGAGGACACAGGTTCCATCCCTGGCCTCGCTCAGTGGGTTAAGGATCCGGGTTTGCCATGAGCTGTCGTGTAGGCAGCAGATGTGGCTCAGATCCCATGTTGCTGTGACGGTGGCACAGGCCAGTGGCTGTAGCTCTGATTCGACCCCTAGCCTGAGAACTTTCATATGCCACACATGCAGCCCTAAAAAGCCCCCCCCCCAAAGTGTATATATATGTGTGTGTGTGTGTGTGTGTGTGTGTGTGTGTCTACTTCCAGACTATCATTCTACTGATTATAATCCAAAATACACACTTCAGAAGTGACCGTGTTCTATTATTAATACTCAGTGGTGTACCAAGAGGACAGGATTTGGGAATGGTAATTGTTTCCTAGCACTGCCATGACAAAGTACCACAAGCTGGGTGGCTTTAAACAAAGGAAATGTATTGGAGGCTAGAAGTCTGAAATCAAGGTGCTGGCAGGGTGCGTTCCCTCTGGAGATGCTGAGGGAGAATCTAGTCCCTGCCTCTCTCCCAGCTTCAGGCAGTTGCTGGCACTCCTTGACACTCCTTGTCTTCTAGATGCATCACTCCACTCTCTGCCCCTCTCACCCTGTGGTGCTCTCTTTGTCTTAGCCTACCCTTTTTTTTCTCTTTTCCTCTTCATGTGGAGAAATAAGGAACCATTAAGAAAATGAGGACACCAGTTTGGGATTAAGAGCCTACCAGACTCCAACATGTCCTCATTTTCACTAATTACATCTGCAATGACCCTATTTCCAAATAAGCTCATACTCTGAGGTTCTGAGAAGGGCATGAAATTAGGCGTGTGGGTGGGAGGGGGGAATACTCTTCAACTCCAGCGGAACTGCATGGTGATAATACGTAGCCTAAGATGTGTTCAGGTTTTGAACGCCTCTACAGATAATGCTTGCATCTGGTGCAGTCCATTCCCACTGCCTCTCCCCACCCCTTGGCGTGCTATTGTCAACATATCTTATTTATTTGAATAAGATACAGTAGTCCCCCCCTTATCTGAGGTTTCATTTGCTATGGTTTCAGTTACCTATAGTCAACTATGGACTGAAAATATTAAATGGGAAATTCCAGAAATAAACAATTCATACTTAAAAAAAATTCTGTTTTGACTATCTATTATCTTTCTTCTGTTTTGATTATCTATTGTTTTACACAACACTGTAAAACAATTCATAAGTTTTAAATTGGGCACCATTCAGAGTAGCGAGATAAAAATCTCATGTCTTTCCACTCTGTCCTACGTGGAGCCCCAGCCATCAGCATGGTCTGCTTCTGACATCTAGCCATTGACATCGTCATGGTTTGATGACAGAAGCAGGTGACTGTGGTTTCAAGTATCAGTGGGAGTCTTGGGACATATCCCCAGAGGATAAGGGGGGAGTAGCGTATGTTGCCACATCCATTTTATTTTCATTGGAGCACTACAGAATTTGTTTCTGAGGGCAGGTACGAAGTTTCATTCATTTTTGTTTACCATAGTACATAGTAGCTACTCAAGAAATGTTTGTTGAACTAAACTGCTGAGCTGGAAGGGTGATGACTACTTCCCTGCCCGAATTATAAGAATTAATTCCTTAAATATCTACTTCCCATCCATAGTGAAGATATTAAAGGTAATTTGGAGCCCTGAAGCTGATATTTTAAGATAAAGAATAATCCTATTTCATCCTATGAGAAGATTAGGCTTTTATAAAAATGCAGAGCTATTTCTAACACTGTTTTAAGCTGTAGTTTGTGGAGTTCCCTGGTGGCCTAGTGGTTAAGGATTTGGTGTTGTCACTGCTGTGGCTCAGGTTAAGGCTGTGGCTCAGGATTGATCCTTGGCCCAAGAGCTTCCTCATGCCATAGGTGCAGTCAAAAAAAAAAAGTGTCTGTTTGTGCTGCAATAATGGAAATATTTTCTCAATCAATTATTATAAAGAAAATGATACCTTATTGAAAGAAAAAGTGTGTGCAACATCTTTATATAATTATGTTATTGTAACATAAGTTTATTATATTTTGAAGTATAAAGAGAGAGATTAGAAAGCACAAATAGAGGAGTTCCCATTGTGGCTCAATGGTGACAAACCCAACTAGTATCCATGAGGACACGTGTTCAATCCCTGGCATCTCAGTGGGTCAGGGATCCAGCGTTGCTGTGAGCTGTGGTGTAGGTTGGAGACACGGCTTGGGTCCCACATTGCTGTGGCTGTGGCTGTGACCAACAGGTGCAGCTCCTATTTGACCCCTAGCCTGGGAACTTCCATATGCCCCGGGTGCAGCCCCAAAAGACAAGAAAAGAAAAAAAAAGCACAAATAGAAAGAGATTACTCTCCTCAGGAACGCTCAGCATTTATCTGTTTTAAATGATGCTGTAACTTTTTGTAAGCATAGTTTGTTTGATATCATTTGCAAAGTGATTGAGGAAAATAAGTATTATTCATTCATTCATTCATCGAGTATTTTATTGAATTTCTTACTACATATCAGTTCTATCCTGTGTGCTTGGGATTTCTTTATTGCTAATTTATACATAGTCATGTAAGAGTTTGCAGCTGATAAATGTGCCAAATGAAGAAGAAAATCTCCATCCTGAGGAACTGATAATTCAGAAAGTCAAACCCCAAAGAAACTGTCACTTTCAAAATATCATAATATTTCCAATCCTTGTTTTTAGTTCTCTTGACTTTCTGTGACAGGTCAGATATGGCAGAGTAATTGGAAAGTTTGAGGGCATTTACAATGAGCAACCTATCATGCTAATGACAATTTGGGGGCATTTCACACTGCGAGGAGGAAAATGTTAGACATTAGAGACAGTGCACTGAGCAGTTGATGTCTTACATTTTAATGCTGACGCGTTCATGTAAATGGCATGCTGATGACAGTATGTCTCATCATGTGGATCCTACAAAAATATTTTTGTGGACATGTTCAAAATAACTTTGAAGTTATAAGTGTGTAGCTTCGTTGTCAAGCTCTGCCTGAAATTGTGCTGTGAATTTTCTTCCATCTTGGTATACACACATTATCCAGTGAATGTACTCATTTTAACTCCTATTCTGTCTTTCTCGTATGTATACTGTGCATTGCTGTTCGTCCAAGCCATCTGGGGCAGCGGAAGAAGCATGGAACTGTGAGGTCAGGAGAGCTTGTGTCTAATTAGCTATTATACATAGAGAGGATAAACAACAAGCTCCTACTGTACGGCATGGAGAACTACACTCAATGTCCTAGGATAAACCAGAATGGAAGAGAATATTTTAAAAGGATGTATATATGTAGATGTATAACTGAATCACTTTGCTGTACAGCAGAAATTGACATAACAGTGTAATCCACTATACTTTAATCTTGGTTGAAGTATTAATTCTGCCCATTTCAAGCTGTGTGAGCTTGGGAAAATCATTGAAAGTCTCTGAATCTGCTCACCAGGAGATCGAACTAGTTGAGGGTATACATAGAATAAGGAGTTCGTCTAGGTCTGTTGAATTATCTTACTTTCTATTCTTTGAATCTCTTGTTATATAATAACATGGTTCCCTCATTTGTGGAGGTCTGCCTGATCTGATTCGGAAAGGCTCATAGGGAATTTTGCTTAATTGATGGGGCACAGGATCATAGGGCAGTTCAGCCTTTCCTCGGGGTGACTGTTTTTTGGAAGGGATATTTGGCCAAAGTAGTTGTGCTTCCATCCCCACCTCCAAGAGGATGATGGCCTCACACTCAGTCACCCTTTTGGCCGCGAGGATGCACTTTGCCACGTTCAGGGAGTAGCATCTCTTTTAGTGTTCATATAAATTATTTAGATTAATCTCAGGCTTTCTCTAGGTCTTCAAAATTAAGTTTGAAATTACTTAAAACGCATAAGAATTTGTCTGGTCTTTGGTACAGTGTGAACTCCGCCTCTGCGTCCCAGTGCCTGGCATAGGGCTGCACGAGAGAGGCCAGCGTGGCGTAAAATAGGTTAACTTCCTGTGACTTTTAGGCCAGTGCTACCCCATCTTGCAGCAGATATGTCTCCCTGACATCTGTGTGTAGGTAGAAATGTTGTGTATTGAACAATACTTTAAATAGACAAGCTGTTTGAGGCAAATATGTGATGACTTACTTGGGGTGGAACAACAACGCAATCCTAGGTCCATATAATAAACCTTACGTGGGCTTCTCAGTAAATCATGTTCTGTCTCACACCAGTTTCTTCCTCTGAGAAATGGAGGTTGAGTTTCAGTGACTCCTGAGGTTCTTTCACCACTAAAATTCTTTCATTAAAATTTAACTTTTATGTATTAGCCAATTTAAATTACAGCTCCTGTAGTTAGTATCACAGTATGTCTTGAAAGAAATTTGCTTTTTTTTTAAATTTTGGATTAAAGCAGAGCTGATTTACAATGTTGTGTTAATTTCTGCTGTACAGTGAAGCATATATACACACTCATGGAGTTCCTGTCATGGTTCAGTGGTAACGAAACGACTAGAATCAGTGAGGATGCAGGTTTGATCCCTGGCCCCAATCAGTGGGTTAAGGATCCAGCGTTGCTGTGAGCTGTGGTGTAGGTCACAGATGGGGCTCAGATGCTGTGTTGCTCTGGTTCTGGCATAGGCCGGCAGCTGCAGCTCCCATTAGACCTCTAGCCTGGGAACTTCCACATGCTTCAGGTGTGACCTTAGAAATGAAATGAAATGAAATGAAATAAATAAAATAAAATAAAATAAAATAAAACAAAATGCATATATATACAGTATTGTTTAAAATATTCTTTTTTTTTTTTGTCTTTTTGAGGCCGCACCCAAGGCATATGGAGATTCCCAGGCTAGGGGTCCAGTCTGAGCTGTAGCCACCAGCCTATGCCATGTCAACAGTGGGATCTAAGCCACATCTGCGACCTACACCACAGCTCACAGCAACTCCGGATCGTTAACCCACTGAGTGAGGCCAGGGATCAAACCCGTGTCCTCATGGATGCTAGTTGGTTTTGTTAACCACTGAGCCACAACAGGAACTCCTAAAATATTCTTTTCCATTATGGTTTATCATAGGACATTGATTATAGTTCCTTATTCTACACTGTAGGACTTTGTTATTTATCCATTCTCTATATAATAGCTTACATCTGCTAACCCCAACCTCTCCCTTCACTCCTCCCCTGACCTCCTCCTCCTTGGCAACCACAAGTCTGTTCTCCATGTCTGTGAGTCTGTTTCTCTTTTGTAGATAGATTCATTTATGTCATATTTTAGATTACACATATAAGTGATATCATATGGTATTTGTCTTTCTGTCTTACTTCACTTAGTATGAGAATCTCTAGTTGCATCCATGTTACTGCAAATGGCATTATTTCATTCTTTTTTATGGCTGAGTAATATTCCATTGTATATACTTACCATATCTTCTTAATCCAGTCATCTGTTGATGGACATTTCAGTTGTTTCCCTGGCTTGGCTATCATGCATAGTGCTGCTATGAACATAAGGGTGCATGTATCTTTTTGAATTATAGTCCTGTCTGGACATATGCCCAGGAGTGGGATTGCTGGATCATATGGTAACTCTATCTGTAGTTTTCTGAGGAAGCTCCCTACTATTTTCCATTGAAAAAAATTTGATGCCCAAGACTTTAGAGTACATGTTTGGAAGTCATAGTATCGTAGTGATTATGATCACATATTTTGGTGTTGGACAAGCCTGGGTTTAAATCTTGACACAGCATTTATCAAAAGCAAGCTGCTCTACCTCTGTCGGACTCACTTTTCTTATCTGTAAGTGGGGGTAATAATAATATCTACTTTATAGAGCTGTTGTCAGCATTAAATGAAATAATGTACATAAGCCCTTGGGATAATGCTTGGCACAACTAGCTATTTTTCTTCCTATAACCACAATGGGATTGAGACCATGATGAAGAAAAACTGTATAAATATATTTGCTTAATTTGAGATTGAAGATAATGACTGCTAGAAAAGATTAAATAACTTTATGCATTAAGCTGTACTTCAGATTCACTAGAACTCCCTCATCTGGGTAAGAAAATGTCCGTGGAGATGAGAACAGCAGTTACACATCCGAATGGCACTCAGGTTGATAAATCATCTTTTGCTGTTGCACTCTTCAAATGAGCAAATGCAAGAGCATCTTTTGGCAATGGAGTGATATTTATAAATTAAATTTATTGATACACATGGTCTTGGTTATTATTTTAATCTTCCTCTCTAGGTATTTTGTAAGAAAATATAAGTCTTGTGTTTACTTCTGTTCGTTAATGCTTTGATAAATCAGACATTTTTAGTATTCTATCAATGGCAAAAGTCTAATTGCCTTATTGTATTCTGATTTATTTCTTTCCTCACTTTCTTTGCATCTGCAGCCCAACAAATGAGTCTCTGAAGAGATATATGTTATGATACAGTGTCAGTGAAATTAATCCTGATCAATTTTAAAGTTCACATTTTTATTTGATGACTTTCAAGGGAATCACTAAAACTGAGATTGACTTGGTCTCTTCTTTTGTTGGTTAAATATTGTTGTTTGAAAGCAGTGGAGCCAGAATGAGGGAAAAGGGCCTTCTTGGGCTCTCGATTCTGTTCCATTTCCGAAGAAAAGCTGTGCCAGTCCCTTTTGTCTATGTATAAAATGAAACTAATTGGTCAAAAGGAACATAGCGGCTCTATTGGGCTTGTAACTTTGGCATCTCACAAAGGCAAGAAGCCTAATTCTATCCAAAATGAGAGAATTTTTGAGTGCTGTTGACAACCTAACCTCTGGACCTTTCTGTTGCTCCGAACAGTTTTATTTTTCATGGTCATGAAGTTGTTGTCCCATGTCTGTGTGATATTGTACAGCTCACATCTCTTCTGATCCTCTTGATCACTCAGGGAGGTAGTGGGGCAGATCTTACCTTCCCCTCTTCTCCAGGAGGGAAACTAGGACTCAGAGAAAGAAAGCCATTTGGCCAGCATCACACAGCTAATACAATTTAGAGTGAGGACTTCTGATAGGGGGTTACATGTTCCTCCTTTGAAAGATAAGAGTTGGCACCCAAGGAAAGAATTCTTTACTCAATATTCATTGAGACTACATATTGTTTAATAAAGATAATTAAAAATGCAATTCTAGATAATATTTAGTGCTTACTTTTCCAGGCAAGAACAGTTAAAATCACATATACAATATGGCATGTAATTTTCAAGCTCAAATACAAATGATGCAGCCTATAGGTGATGGAGAAAGACGAAAGGTATTGGGAAAAAATTTCTGTTTGCTTCCATAAATGAACCTTGCCAAGATTCCTACATTGCTAATAACAAATATATTTGTAGCCTTAATACTGTTTATAATGATTTTTATTCTTTTATGACCTACTCATATATTTCTTACTTTTGTAATGCCAGGGTTCTTTGTTCTGTACTTATTCACAAAAATAATTCTGAAAAAAAAAAAAAAAGGCCAGGAAATCTGGATGTTTCCAGAAAAGTCTATGACATTGTCTAGGAAAGCATCAATCTAAATATGTGTTGTCACTCGACATTGAAAAAGGATATTTAAATACATTAAAAAATTATTGTTTCATTTTAAACTTTATTTCATGCTAAGCATAAATATAGAATGAGATGGTCATTACATAATTCAACAGAAATTTGAAAATAATACAAATTTGGTGCTGGCCAGCATTTGATATGTAAAACTAGTGCCATTTATAGGGTGAGGGGAGAAACCTAAAAAAGCACAGCTCTTTCCATTCTTCTCTTTTCAAGATGCTCGGTTAAGAAATGTTTCTATGACCACTATCAGACGACACTAATTATTTGTAACCACGCTGTTGTCTCTGCAAATCTCCCCTCCAGCCTAAGGGCCAAAAATCAAATCTTGAGGCAACTTTGGCTAACTTTAAATCACACAGCTCATTGTTCTTGGAGCACACCGATTTTATTTTGTAGCCTCTTTTTTTTTCTTTTTTTCTTTTTTTTTTTTTTTTTTTATCGTTAATGTCAAGCAAACATTTATTTCAGGTGCAAAGCCTGAGGATATGTTAGTGAAAACAGTGGCTGGGCTGTGCTAGCGCTTACTGCCCACTAAGTGGGTGGGAAAAGGGTGTTGTGACCCTCTTACCCTTCCCACCAGTCTCCCTAACAGCTTTGGCCTTCGGGTCAGCTCAATTTCCCCTCCACTGAGTGGCCATTACGGTGCCTGCGCGGTGATAAATGCTTTTTGTAAGAGACTGCATTGCCGGCAGCTAGCGCTAGGGAAGTCTGCCACCCGGGCCAGCCAGACAAACTAACATGCTAGCCCGCGATGGGCCCGTTACCTAGCAACGTGCCTGGCCTCACCAAAATGAATAGACCCACAAACAAAAATGAAAAGGAGATAAAATGAGGCAAAGTACAAGGGGCGAGGAGGTTAATATTCCTCTATCGAAAACTTCGTTTTGGAGAATTGCATTTTAACCTTTTTTTTCAAAGCCGAAGGTGGAGACATGTATTGGAAATTAAATTAAGCCACATTTGTATTTTTTAAAATGTTTTCTTTTATGCAGAATTTTCTTTGCCTCTCACCCCATAGTTTCCTAACTTTCTCTTAAAGCGGAAGGAGAAGCGGCATTGGAGGGGGACGCACCATGGTTATATAAATATTTCACATGATCTTGATGTGTGGTGTTTCCTACATCTTCTTGCCGTGTGGCTTTGAGCAGGTAGCTTGAGTTCTCTGTTGTCCAGTTTCACCATCAATAAGAGGATGGCAGAAGCAATTTATTAAATACAATGAGAGAGTGAATTGTAATGTCTTGTGCCAAGAAAAGACTCCCCTTTTCCTTAAATCTGAACACAACAGACTCTTACTCTACAATTTAAGGTGTTATAGATTAGTGAAAACTGTGTTGAATTAAATAAATGGGTTATAGCTTTGAGGTTTGGGTTTTCCCCCAAATTATTAGACCATTTTGATATTTTGTGTGTGTGTGTGTGTGTGTGTGTGGTGTGTGTGTCTATAATTTTGAGCATCTACTCTGCACCAGGTACTGTACAAAGCCCTTTAAAAATATCTCCTAGTATTTTTTAGGTAAAAAATGAATGGATGAGTGCAGATTCACCGAAAAAGTTGTTTCACAATTTTTAGAGCTTTCCAACCCAAGGACTGGTATCTTGGTAATTCCTATTATTATTGCCATAAATAGAAATATAATTGTGAAATGTAAATGCATTATTCATAAATCTTTCAAAGCCCCTGCTGGTCAACCTGCCAGTCACTGGCCTCATTCAGGCCACCATTTCTCATCTGGATTATTAGTTTAGCCTCCTAACTAATTTCCATACTTCATATCTTCTCCCCTGTAAAATACTCTCTGCCAAAGTTAGCTGCAAAGTTATCCTGAAAATCCTCCTTGGGTTCCTTACTGCTCAAACTCCCTTCCATGATTCATAAAACCCTCACCATCTGTGTCATCTCATTCTTCCGAGCATCCTGAGCCTTACATTCAACCACAGAACTGCTCTCCATTCCCCAGAGGCACTAAGCTCACCAGCACCTTCCTAACTCAGACATACTGTTCCCTGTGTTAAGAATGTACTCCTCTGTTCCACTTCTCTGTCCAGGAAACTCCTGGTGCTTCTTTAAGATAGAGGTCACATGCAAATCCTCTGTCCCAAAGCAGATCCCTTGAATATGCTTTCACGGTTCTTTCTACTTGAAAGAAGTCCAGGGTGTTGATCAGCAAGGGTAAAATGGCATTAATAACAACAGTACTCATGGAATTCCCTGGTAGCTCAGCGGGTTAAGGATCTGGTGTTATCACTACTGTGGCTTGGGTCACAGCTGTGGCACGGGTTCAGTCCCTGGCCTGAGAACTTGCACATACCAGGGACATGGTCAAAAAATAAAATAAACAACCAATACTCACTTCACAGGACTCTTGTGAAGAATAAATGGGTTAATAACAGAAAAAGTGCTGACAACTAAATACATCATTTCCAACATCCAACAAACATTAGCTATTTTTGCTCTTATTATAAAATCTTAAATATTGCATTTGTGTCGTAATCACTGTTCACATCTTTGTCTCACCCCTCAGATGATAAGATTTTCTTGAGGGCAGGAAGCATGTCTAGCTTTGTACCTCTTGTGCTGGGCATTTGTTTACCACTGTAGTAGGTGTTCAATCAAGTTTTGTTGCAAGAATGAATAAGTGAATGAATGAATGAATGAATGAGTACTATTTCTAGGCCTGCCTGGGTTAATGACAGATTTTGCTCCCTTTATGGTTTAGCGTCCTTTCTCTTTAAAACAAACGTTTCACACCTAGTAAACTTTCCTCATGGGGCTTTTGGTTTTAGGATGCTCACGAATACAAGTGTTCTTTTCTCCATCTTCCACCTCTATTGAAAAACCATCATAAACTCTCTTTTATTACATGGGCTGAACTTGGACACTTGAATTCCAGAGGTGCCTGGAAAACCCCTGTAAAGTGATTGCGCTGTTTTTGTGTCATGGCTGTTAGATTTAGCTCCAGTGTAGATTGCCCGTAAACTTTACAGGGTTCAATCTTTAAACCAGCACTCTGACTTGTCACCTACTTCTCTCTGGTGTTATAGGAATCAATAATATATTTTAAAATATAAAAACATGCTTATTTCCTTCAAAAACTCACATTGAGTACACATCATTATTTTTTAAAATAGTCTGACTATAGGATCAAATTCCAGGACCTGTAGGCTCCACATTGCAATGATCAATTAATCAGCATATAGTATTTTCAAAAAGAGGGACAATCTTGAGAGCAGAACAGAGACATGAGTGGTCTTTCTAAACAAAGAGATCACTTATCAGTGGACAGGTGGGAGAAGATGAAACTTTTTTTAAGTTGAAGTATAGTTGATTTGCAATGTTGTGTTAGTTTCAGGTGTACAACAAAGTGACTCAGATATATACCTAAATATATATATTCTTTCAGATTCTTTTCCATTATATTTTATTACAAGATATAGTTCCCTGTGCTATACAGTAGGTCCTTGTTGTTTATCTATTTTATACATAGTAGTGCGTATCTGTTAATCCCAAACTTCTAATTTATCTCCTCCCACCCCCTCAGCCCCCATCTCCCTTGATGGCCATAAGTTTGTGTCCTATGTCTGTGAGTCTAGTTTTGTTTTATAAATAAGTTCATTTGTATCATTTATTTAGAGTCCATATATAAGTGATATGATATGATATTTGTCTCTCGCTGACTGACGTACTTTACTTAGAAACTGTCCGATAAATTAACAGCCTGACAAATTTATTTTTCCTTTACTTTTTTTTTTTTTTTTTTGGTCTTTCATCCTTTTAGGGCCACACCCGTGGCATATGGAGGTTCCCGGGCTAGGGTCTCTAGAGCTGCAGCCGCCGGCCTACACCACAGTCACAGCAACCCGGGATCCGAGCCGCGTCTGTGATCCACACCACAGCTCATGGCATCGCCGGGTCCTTAACCCATTAAGCAAGGCACGGGATCGACCCTGCAACCTCATGGTTCCCAGTTGGATTCCTTTCCACTGCGCCACGACGGGAATTCCTCTTTTACCTTAAAAAGAGGCAGATGGTACTTATCTGTGGAAAGAACGTGGTCTTTGGAGCCAAACCAACAGGGCAATGAGCCTCGTTTTCCCATTTAACCTGACAGGTTACACTGACTAAGGTTCTTAACCTTTCTGACCCTCCATTTCCTTATCTGTAAAATGGGAATTTTCCTTCCAGGATTTTATGAGGCTAAAATGAGACACCACATATAAAATACCAAGCACAGTGAGTGTGTAATGGGTTGCTCAGTGGTTTTTAGCTCCCTTCCAAATCTCTTTGCTTTTGTTATTTCTGTTCACATCTAAGAAAACAAACTGCAGATACACCATCCGAACCCTGACCCTGAGGGTTTCTTGTGTCACCCGTATGTTGCCTTCAAGGATGGGGTTTTTCTTTGAGGCTTTGGCCTGACCTTTTCCCGTGTTTCCTTTTGAGATGCTCTAGGATGTCAATAACAAAACAAAAAACAGACAAACACAAAAAAACTAAGGGACTCCATGTCGTGGGGGCAGTGGGGTGGAAGGGGTATAAGAGAGAATACAAGAAATAGATCACCAGTTGACTCACAAAGCAGTTCCATAACTTGGGACTTGAACTCTGAATGCTTGATTCTTTAACTACTATTCGACATCTGTCCACAAAGACAAAGGTTTGCTTGGGGACAGGAAGCTGGCACTGGGCAGGACATTGGCCTTGCATCAGCCATTGAATTTGAATTCCTCCTCAAGTGCAGGTGTTTGGGGAAGTTGTCCATGGGCCTAACTGCCTGTGTGTTTGGTGCAGCAGTGACCAAGGCTGGCGTGGCCTTTACCTTCATGGACCTCACTGTCCCCTTAATATCCCCACCCGTCACTGTAAGTGGGGATAAGAGCCCCACTTCCCTCTGTTACCGAGGAGAATGAAATCATGTGAAGAGACTATTGAGCGTTTCATTTGCATGCTAAGGGCTTCACACCCGTTATCTTACTGGCTCCCAGTCACTTTGATGTTACTTTTAGGTATAAAGAACCAAGGCCATTTGGGTCAGACCAGGGTGGACCCTGAACAGGTCTGTCTGCTGTCATTGCATGTGTTCCTGACACCACAGCAGGACTGGGAAGCAGCTGGGCACACACCATAGTGGGTGCCCCCTGATCTATTACCCCCCACTCTGTGCCTTCCCCCTTCCCCCTAAACTCCCCCCCCCCCCCTACTTCTTTCATGTTTTCCTTCCCATCCTCACCCTTAGGTGCCCAGGTACTGAGAACCCAGAAATGAGAGAGACAGACAGACAGACAGTTGGAAAAGGGGCCGAGAAACCAACACGGTGCCTTCACAGTTCTCCCCAAGGTGGCCCCGTGGCCCGTAGTTACAGTGATTAAGTCCCTTTGCAATCAGTTTGACTTTCCCAAACTTGCAGCTAAGAGGATTTTGTAATTACATCCATGAGTTTTAAGAGGTTCCCCTCTCTCTTCCTTTCTCAGTGTATACTTCTCAATTTGTTTCTTCGCTTCTCACTTCTTTTCTCTCACCTGCACATGCATGATAATGAACCACATACTCAGACTAATTATAAGGCTGTGTTTCCATCCAAGGGGTTGGACGCTGCTGCTGTTTCCATCAGTGACGCGAGCAGAGCTCTGAGGGTGTATCATTCATTAGCGTCTTGGAAGTTTGGCCTGGAGATCAGGCTCTCATTGTTCTGGATGCCATACACATGCTACTCTAGAGAAAAACAGCTTCAGAATTGCTTGCCCTCTTGCAGTGATCACTGCCCATTTGTCTCTTAGTCTGGACTTACCGTGTATGGGTAAGTTTGAAAATGTCTGAGCATCTGAGAATACGAATGGCTGACTTTTATAGGACAGATCTTGAAAAGGGAGTTCTGTGCTAAGAAATTATCTTGCATTCACCCTGATTGACTATTGTACAAGATTTCTGGGAGCTGAAACAGTGCCCACAGAAGAAAGTGCAAACATGGAGTGCTTAAACCTTGGAAACTGTACGCTATGTTTCTATTGTCAGGGACACAAGTATTGCCATTTAAGGAGCATCTTAGTTATATAACCATTATTTAATCCTTCCAATGACCCTGCAGGTAAATATTCCTAGCCCCATTTTACAGATGGGAAAATCAGAGCCCAGAAAGACGAAGCAACTTGCTGAAGACCTCGTAGCTAGGAGGTGGGGTTCAGCCTCAGATGTGTGTGACTCCAAAGCCATAGCTACTCACGGCACCATATCTAGAGAGTAAAAAATTACAATAGTTGGTTTAAACAAGCTATTCGCCTTGGGGTAGAACTTCTGGGGAGTGATAACGAAAGTGCTGCAGGGAATACTGATGCGAAATTAGGAGGTGTCCCAGGTAAAGAGCTTTGGGAAGGTTGGTCGTAACCTCAGGGCAGAACGTGGAGGGAAGCGTCTGGTTCAGGTGGTCGGAAGGTCTGACAAGAGCAGGGCAGGTTGCTGGGGTCCTTAGCAGGGGATGGTGACCTACTCCTCAGATCAAATAGAAAAGCACTGGAATCAAGACTATGTAAGAGGCACTGAGAGATGGCTGGTTGGGAGACCTAATTACCAAGAAAGTTGGCGGTGACGAGGGCAGATTCGGAGAAATACAAGACCCACGGTTCTTGTCCTCAAGGAGTTCACAATGTGATGGGGTGAAAGTCTGTGTGAAAAAAATAACAATGTAAGGCCTGGAGTCCCCATCGTGGCTCAGTGGTTAACGAATCCGACTAGGAACCATGAGGTTGCGGGTTCGATCCCTGGCCTCGCTCAGTGGGTTAAGGATCTGGCATTGCCATGAGCTGTGGTGTAGGTTGCAGACACGGCTCGGATCCCGCATTGCTGTGGCTCTGGTGTAGGCTGGCAGCTACAGCTCCGATTCGACCCCTAGCCTGGGAACCTCCATATGCCACAGGTGCAGCCCTGGAAAAGACAAAACAAAACAAAAAATGTAAGGCCTTGTGGGAGAAGTGCCAAAAGAGTGGTAAACCTGATGTGGTTACTTCCTGTTTCCCACCCGATGTTCCAGGGACGGAGAGCAGCGTATTAACCGTGCTAATAGGCCCTTCATGACCGATCTCCTGGGCTTCCTCCCCAGGCTCCCACTCAGCATCCCTCTCCTCCGTGTCACAGCCATGGTGAACCACTCCATCTCTGTTGGCCATCTTTCACTTCCAGAATGTGGTGCATGCCACGCCCACTTGGAACACTCTTTGCCTGGCCACTGCCAGTCCCCAGGTTCTAGCAGCGTCCTCATTTCCAGGAAGCTTCCCTGACCCTTACCCTGGTATCTGGGGTCTTTGTCCATTGTCACCATCTGTACTCCCAAGTATAACTTTCAATTCTCTAAGGGCTGGGAGCAGATTTATTTTGTTCACTGTGGTCTTTTCACACCTGGCACAGTGACTGGCACTGAGTTGGTGCTCAATAAATCTTTGTTGGATAAATGAATGGATGGATAATTCCATGGTCACTCAGTGTCTAGTATAGTGCTGGGAATTATTCAAAGAGCTAGGCATTATTCTAAGAGCCTTACAGGTATTAACTCCTTTAATCCTCATTACAACCCTGCGAGATAGGAACTATATTTATCCCCATTTTACAGATGAGGATTGGAGGTGCAGAAACTATACAGTCTGGTGCCAGAAACTGTACCATTATCCGCTACATTATAATGCCCCAAGATTAGTCTTAGGAATGAATACATTGGCGCATGTGGGAATTACTGTGTTATTTTCCTGGAGTCATACCTCTTGAAATTACAGGGTATGTTAATTTTTTATTGGTTTAGGCCTTGACTGGGATTATTTATGTAAACTCTGCCACAAGAACTCCAATTCTGGTGAAGTCCTGGACCCTTATCGTCAGTGTCCCTTTGAAATAGGAAGGGCAACCAGAGGGACTTCTGGAAATACGAGAGGGTTCCAAGGAGGTTGGTGGTCCTCCCTCTGGAAGGTCAAATGAAGAGGTCTCATCAGACTGTGACTGTGTAGGTTAACAAACTAGTTGGAGGGATTACTACCAAGCATCATGCATACGTAGCATCTGCTTTAATTCACATCCTTTCAGAGAGTAACAACATATTAGCAAACACTGAGAATTGAGCCCCTAACACCTGCAGGTGAGAAAACACAGATGGAATCCCTGCACTAACAGGAGATTTTTTTTTTCTTTTACATGGGGTCTGGGCAAAGGAGAGAGGAAGGGCAAAAATAACACTGCTCTTGCCAGCAATCCTCGTCATGATTGCCGCAGAAACAAGCATCCCTCGCAAATGTGCTTAGGCTGCCTCCAGACCTAACACTTCACTGCTTGCTTGATGCCATGTCCATAACACAGGCTTTGCCGTGGAGCCCATACTAAGTTGTATTTCTTGGAAATGTATGCTGCTTGGCTGTTATGTTTTGCTGAGCACCAAATCCTACTGAGCCGCCCCTGGGTGCCAGGCATGGAGCTAGTCCAGGAGATGCTGTTGGCTCCCCAGTCATACTGCTTGCACCCACCTCCATGGTCTGAAGGTGGAGGACAGCAAGCACCTGTGACTCCATCTAGGGGCTTTTTCAGGTCCCAGGAGTAGGCCGGATTTGTGAGGAGAACAAGCCAGAATGCTGGCAAGTTCGTGCCCCTGGGAGCAGCCCTCAACCAGCAACAAATGGGGAGATGGTGGATTAATGCCCCACCTCCCAGTCTCTTAGTGAGACAAGCCTGGGTATGTTCTACCCTGTCTCCCACGTCCTCCAGAGGGACTGGTAACTTGCTTGATAATTCTCTTCCTATTAGCTTCTTTCCCTCTGCTGTTTCCCCTCCCCAATCTCCTCCAAGTGTTATCTGGGACCATTTCTCAAATAAACGACTTGCCCTTGATTTGGGGAATTCCCATGTGGCTCAGTGGATTAAAAACCCAACTAGTATACATGAAGACTTGGGTTCGATCCCTGGCTTCACCTAGTGGGTTAAGGATCCAGCACTGCTGTGAGCTACAGTGTAGGTTGCAGTTGCAGCTCGGATCTGACATCGCTGCAGCTGTGGTGTAGGCCGGTAGCTGTAGCTGTGATTCGACCCCTAGCCTGAGAACTTCCATATGCTGCAGGTGAAACTCTAAAACAAAACAAAACAAAACAAACAAAAAAACAGCTTGTGCTTGGATGCTTGTCTTAGAGTTTCCTGCTGGGGGAAGCCAAACCAAGAAACTAGACCCTGGCTATATAGGGACAACCAAGACAGTGCCTTCAAGATGTTCACAGTCTAGACAACGAGAAAAACAAAATCAATCAATGATATAAAGTATAAAAAATGCATGGAGTCCCCACTGTGGCTCAGCAGTTAGTGAACCCCATTAGAATCCATGAGGATGTAGGTTCAATCCTTTGCCTTGCTCCATGGGTTAAGGATCCAGCGTTGCTGTGAGCTGTGTTGTAGGTTGAAGGTGCATCTCGGATCCCGCGTTGCTGTGGATGTAGCGTAGGCCAGCAGCTACAGCTCCCATTCGACCCCTAGCCTGGGAACCTTCATATGCTGTGGGTGTGGCCCTAAAAAGACATAAATAAATAAATAAAGCATACATGGGGGTTCTGGAATGTAAAGAAACATCACAGAAGATTCACAGGAGGGGGTGACGTAGAGCAGTCAGAAAGCTTGCGGGAGGAGGCGAGATGTGTTAATTGCTTGCTTCAGTGATAAGTATCATGCTATCAGTTTAATATTTGTAGAATAAGTGATCTGTAAAACGACGCTTGTGTATGCACACAGTTACACAAACACTAGAAAATGAAATTTTCACTAAGATGGGGTCTTAGATCCCTAATGGTTTGTACTCTGAGAAAATACTTCTATAATGGCTGTGTTGGTTTAGCTCATTCCTGCACACCTGGGCTCCTGTGTGCACATCCTGCCAGGTGCCATCGGGCCTGCAGTCAGGGTGGACAAGTACACTGATAGCCCTGCTCTGAAAGCCCTTGGTATGGTCTGTGTACCTTTCCTAGGTCATTGTCACTATTTATTTGTTTCTATGTGTTCCCTGATACTCACCACATGTGCTTGCTAGAGCTCCCAGTTGTTTTCCTGTGCTGACATTAAAACCAACTCATTATTTTTACACTTTTTGGGGCTTAGCTTTTCAAGTTTGCCATTAAACTCAAAGCTCCATGAAGACAGAGAGCTTTCTGTGTTTTGTTCACCATTGTGTACCCAGTACAACACAATGCCTGCCACATAATGGGTGTGAGGCAATGTGTCAAATAAGTGGATTGTTGAATGATTACATGACTGGGAGCTCCTTGGAGAGAAAGTCAAGGTCTTATGAATCATTACATCAGAGCACTTGGCCCAGCACCTGGTAAACACCATTAGAAGTTCATCAAACAAATTATTTTTTAAAAGCTCAAGGTTAAAGAATCTTCTATATTAGTGACATAAGGGAATTAAAGCAGAAGGTTTAGTACCCTTTGCATTTTTCTTTTCTTGGTTGCCACTTTTCCTCAAATAGAAAATAATTTCCATAATTATAAGTGGTCATCAATCACAGTGCTTCTATGTCAGTCACCCTTCCTACTCTTTGGCTGTCTTGGGCAGATCCCAGAAGCTCTTTCAGTCGCATCTCAGAGTCTCAGAAGACGGTTAGGACTGAAAGCCAAGTTCATGTTGAATAAAGCAGCCACTGCCAGTGTAATTACCCAAATGTGAGCCTGGCCAGGCTGCCAAGGGTTAGCCTCTCAATGCCTCTCTCAAGTCCAGTTTTGACAGGTGGTCAGGTTACTTTCAAAAAGGAGATAATCTTTCTCTGAAGTGAGCTGCTAAATATCCAAAAGAGAAGCCATGTGAGCAAGCTAGTTCCCAGAACTCATGAAAACAGCCAGTCTGCATCCACACCAGCTGTAACTTGGGTTCTCTCTTGCCAGGTCCTCGTCTCCCATCAGAGAAGAACCTTTCCTAGGAGATATTTTCATCTTCTTTAAGAAGCTCTGTGCTGCTGGAGGCTCACCAACCTTGGGCACGAGTTGGAAGATCGTTTATTCCAAACCCTGGCCTCCCAGCTGATCCTTAAGTAAACTCGGTAAGAATAGTCCTGGCTTTAAGGACTATGGACATCAGGTTTTAAGTCTCTCCTGATGGGGAAAAACAATAACACCAACAATAATAGTGATAACTATTTATTGAGCTGTCTGTGCATTATCTCATTGAATTCATAAAACATCCCATTGGGGTAAGTACTATTATTATCCACATTTTACAGGTGAGGAAACGGAGGCTTAAAAAGATTAAATAATTTGTCCAAGACCACATGGCTCATAACTGGTGGAGCTACAATTTAGAACCAGATACTTGTTTTCCAGAGCCTTCTGCTTTTGGGCCCATGATGAGGACATGAAAGAGCAAAATCTTCTGGAAGACTAGAAAGTTGTATCCTTTTGCATGTGGAGTCTTTAAAAGATGTACCTTCACACGGTGGCTTCTTTACCAACAGTTCTTATATGGCAGGTGAAGGATGTAACACTGAAAGGATAGATGAGCAAGTAAAATCCCACCTCTTATTGCTTGTGAGGAAACCCATTAATGTATTTACTCTCTATTCTGATAGTGGACAAATGGGACAACCATAGAGAGCAGAAACTGGAAGTCCAGTCTCTTCACCCCTTTACAATAGGTCACTCTTAGGGTGACAGGGGGCAAAACCAATACGCCAGAATATCTAGCAGGGTCAGAAGGTGAATAATTTCTTCTTCCTTCGTCACATTAGGCTAGATTGTGCTGCAATAAGAAATAAATGCTGAAGCTCAGTGTTCAAAAGTAAAGGTTCATTTCTCAGAAGGTCCCACTGTGGTCCTCTGGGTTAAGAATCTGACTGCAGCAGCTCAGGTTGCTGCGGGAGCATGGGTTTGATCCCCTGCTCAGCCCAGCGGTTTAAAGAATCCAGCACTGCTGTGGCTCTGGCATAGATCTCAGCTGTGGCTCAGATTTAATCCCTGGCCCGGGAACTTCCCTACGCTGGGAGTGTGGCCATAACAATAAAAATAAATAAATAAATAAATAAATAAATAAATAAATAAATAAAGATTCATTTCTTACTCCTGCTGCCTGTTCTTTAGAAGCCTTTTGCTCCTGACGGTTTCAGGCAGCGATGTGAACTGATGGAGCCTCTCACACCTGGAATGTTCATGGTTGCTGTGTATGTAGGAGAAGAAAACTTGGGAAATCGTTCACTGGATCTTAAAAATTCCTTGCCTGTAAGTGACACCTGTCACTTTTGCTCAGGATTCATTTTTTAAGGCAAATCACATAAACCCAGCTAGCTTCAAGTGCATGGGAAATTTGCTTAGAAGGAGAGGAAACTGAAATATTGGTAAATAGCATTAATGGCTCTAGAATAAAATCCCTCAATCATACTCAAATATGCTTAACCAAAACCAGATAAAATTGTTCAGTTAATAAAATAGATCTTGATTATTTCAAGCAGGTGATCACATATTCCACCATCATGTTTCCCTTGGCCTTTGTTTGTCTGTTGGTTGGTCTTTCCCACACAGCCCTGAGCTTTTGAAGGCAGTGAGGGGTCCTATTTATCTTTGATTACTTAGTGTCTAGTGCAGTGTTAGCAGCATATGCCTTGGTCAGCTTGGGCTGTGATAACAAAACAAACAATAGAAATCAATTTTCTCACCGTTATAGAAGCTAAAAGTAAGATCAAGTTGCCAGCATGGTTGGTTTCTGGTGAGAACTCTCTTCCTGGTTTGCAGATGACTGTCTCCTCATTCTGTCTTCCAGTGGCCCTTCCTTGATCCATGCACATGGGGGAGAAAGAACTCTCTGGTATCTCTTCTTAAAGGATAGTAATCCTATTGGATCAGGGCCCCATCCTTATGATCTCATTTAACCTTACTTACTTTCGAACTCCTAATAAAGTTGCACAGGGCTTAGGGCTTCAGCATATGAATTTTAGGGGGATACAAACGTTCAGTCTCTAACAGCATGGTAAGCTTCATTGTTTCTTGAATGAGTGGGTAGATGAGTGAATGATTCCAGCTAACCAATAGTCTTCCTTTAGTGCCCAGCCCCTGAGCACATGCCACTTTGCCCGTCTTCCTCTCCCTTGCACTCTTTCTTCACTTGTGAGGTCCACTCATCTTTCGAGACCCAACTAGAATATTGCTGCCCTAGGGAAACCCTTTCTGATCTACACAACCTCTTGTACCTTCCCAAGTCTAACTAGTTGTTTTGTCTTCTTCTGGAACACTTGATACCCCTCAGTTAGTGTACTGATCACATGTAATTATAATTTGTTTTTACATAGTAAATTGTCTCCCATACTGGTCTCTGAGCCCCTACAGAGTAGGGACTAGTAAGTGGGAGGAGCCTGGTACTGGCCATGGGACCTGACTCATGTACATATTCAAAATTTACTGGTCAAATAAACAACTGCACTAATGGGTGTTCTGAATTATATGCCTTTTTGACATGTTACTCTTCTACTGTATGCGTGTCTGTGTGTCTGTGTATGTGTGTGTATACTCCTAGGTTTGATATGCAGTTTACCCATGAGACTGGGGTTGCCAGTAACTGCAGGGGGATTAGAACCCTCGCTATGCTTGTCATTAAAGCACATTCACATGCATACAATGAAGGCAACTGGTCTTGTTGTCTCATCTTTGCTTGATTCATTCTCAGCTAAGATGTCCATCTCACACTTGCAGGTTTGATGCTGTCTCTTCAGAATCTGAGAAGTCCTCCAGGATGGCAGGGAAAACACCTATTCACTGCTGTGTCCCCAGAGCCCAGCACAAAGCATGGCACGTAGTGAGTGCTTACTAAAGGTTTGTTGAATGACTGAATCAAGCAACCAAGGCCCTAGAAAGACAGGTCAAAGAACATCCTTTTAAGAGATTTAGGACTTTAAAGAGGAAGAGGATCTTGGCATCATAGATGCCTTGACTTGGAAGATACTATGTCAGATGTGCTCAGCTGGATTCCAAACTGTGTCACTGCAAAAGCTTCGAGAAGATAATGACCATGTCTCCTATCATGAAGACCTGGCGAGTGGAGAGCCCCCAGTATGTCAGCCTGCAGGAGCTTCACTGGCTAGAACAGGGACTACGACTGAAGGCAAGGCCTGAGCCCTTTCCTCTTTGTATCCCTGGTGGAACAGGCTAACAATTCTGTCTGTGGAAGGCATGGACGGCTGTGCAGATGGTGTACCCTTAGCTTTGCCCACAAGGTTCCAAGGACAGAGCAACTCCCTATCAAAATAGAAACTCAATAAATAACTCGTGGCAAAGAATGAAACTGTGGGGTTATGTGCAAATATAAAGCATGTGAGCGGGTATGCCCGATGTATGTGAAGCCAGGAAGGAGGCGGGGCAGCCATCCGCTGGTTTCTCCTACCTGCCTCTGCAAACTACTCTGGTTACCCGGCCTCCACCGCAGGCCCTTGGCAGGGGCGGTGCGCTGGGTCTGCGCGGTGCTGGCAGCCGCAGAGTAGAGGGTGAACCCGATGGCCTCTTCAGTCTATTTAGCAGGCTCTGAGATGTGTAAGTACATTATCTGCAAGGCTGGTAAAGAGCGCTTGGGGAGGATTTGTGGGTCTGTGGGAAGGACAAAGAAAAATGTTTTCTAATAAATTATTCACCGTCTCACAATCCCTTTTGGGCAGATTGTTGCTCCGTTTGCCCCGCGCTGCTCGGCGCCTCATCTCTCCGCATCCAGACGCGCAGTTTCTCACCTCCAGAGAGCAGCAGAGATCTCGGGCAGGCTGCTGCGGCTAATGGTGGCAATTAATAACTTGTCATAATCTGGAGGATGAAAGGGAAGGCGCCCCATCAGCAGGCGGGTCATGGCGCTGCTCGCAAGCAAATGAGGTGCAGGTGTGGCCTCCACTACGCGCTGACACCGGGTGCGCGTTGCCAGACCGGGACCCGCGGGCCGCTGGCCGCTCCCCGGGCGCGCACGGCCCCCGCCCGGTCCACCCCGCTGCGGAGAAATCCCCGGAACGTATCAATAAATCAGAGCACTCGGCACAGACCTTCCCAACACTTAATTGCACCTTGAACGCTGGTAACTCTGCCAGGCCCTACTCGTCTGGGGTTTTTACCCCCCAGACTTGCAAAGAATTGCACACCTCACACACACCCCGCCCCCCCCCCCCGTTATTATCCCCGTGTCTACCCCGTGCAAACACTGCAACCTTTGAAAGTGAACGTGGTAAATAAACAGCCAGCTGCTGAGCCCGATCTGGTGGGCTCTCGGTTCCCCCAGTGGAGCTGGAGCACGTGAAATCCCCGTTAGGGTTTTAGGAAACCGCAAAACACAGAATCACTTATTTTCCGACAGCCCCAGCCCGGTTGCCTTTTTTCTTGTTTCCATTCCTGTGGGTCAGTTCTGCTTGAAATGAACCAAGTTTACAAATCTCTTCTGGTTTGTACACTCCTATTATGCATACGAGGTGATGCATTTGTAACTGTCACACAAGTCAGGGTGATACAGCACTCTCATCTGACCCTATTCATTTAAATGGGTGCGTCTTGATGACATTGATTCATGTTATAAGTTATATCCATGCATTATAATCTTTATGTGTCACCCCACTGGTTATTTCTACTACAGAAGCCGGGGCCGGGGGGGGGGGGGGGGAGTTTGCAGTTGCAGCAAATGATGGTGAGTAGGATTTGAGAGTGCTTTGAACAATATGAAGTCCATATAAACTCCAAAGCTTTCTAGATAAGTTTATTACACGTCCCTATCTTGAGAGAAGGAAATTTACATGCAGAACAGTCCTGGGAGAGGTGTCTTTTGCTGTAAATATTCTGCTGACTAACTTATTAATATTTGGAGAGTGTGTGCTTCAAATGCATTTCGCACCAAAGTAAAGGGGTAAGTAAACATGATTATGCATGCATGTAAGTCTTTATCAAGGTGGGGTTAATAATGTTTTAAAGCAGAACTATTTCTCATGAAAATAGCTGCTCTTAATAGCCTCTGTCTCTTTATTGTGCTTCTTACTGAAACATAAATCACTAATATGTTTTCAGCAGCAAAGTACTCTCTTTTCCCATTGTATTCACAGATTTAGTGGCATTTCAAATAGATAAACACAAGCAACATCTATCAACACTACAAAAAGGGCGCCTTAATCAAAGCTCCAGGTCCCGGGTCTCAGCATCTCCATTTACCTTGAGATAAATCCATTGGTGTGACCACCACTGCACCGGGTGACAAATCACCCCAGCCGGCCGAGCAGCGCAAGGGCTTATTGGCCTTCCTTTAAGTGGTCTTACCCTTCAATGAAAAGGATGGGGCTTGTCAAGCAGGACCAGATTAAAGTTAGACAAAAAGAAATGATCTGTTATTAGAAAACTCCGATTGAGAATCACAAAACAGGAAAGAAATATGAATAAAAATTTCCAGGGGGAAGACCATCTGATCCCAACAGAAATTAACTCCCATTATGGGCGTGAGGTAATAGATGGCCTGCAGTTGGAGCTAATGGGGATTTCAGATTAAGGTGTGGGGGCACGGCTGGGGAGGGGGGAGGGTGTTCGCAGCTGCCCTGCACATTCAAGAGCAAAGTTCAGGAATGACCTGGGCTCCTGGCTTCCTGGGATAGGTTGTGGTTCAGGTGGGGCAAGGAAATTACAGGCTCTTAGAAGTGAGGGCTCACTCGTGATTGCCTGGGTCCTTCCCAGAAGGGTAACCCTGGCAGGAACCCCAGGGGCAGGTTGATTTCCCTATGTCTGAGACAAGGAGAAACTGAAAGCTTCATGTAACTTGCCCAAAGGTACACAACTAAGGGCAGAACTGAAGTCACTCGGAGAGAAAGGAGATGATCGGGCTGCTTCCAGTTCACTGGGACTCCATTATTTGGTCTGATTTTGGGAGATGAGCTTACTCTGCCTGTGGATTTAAAGACCTAGATTATCTTCCCAATTAACAGGGGGAAAAGAAAACAGAATGGGGCCTCTGTAGTCAGCGAGCCTTCTTAGAGTCGTCTTGAGTCAAAGCCTGATGCTTATACAAATAACAGTAGCTAAAGCTTTGCGGTTCTTACTGGGTGCCAGGTACTGTCTGTGCATTATCTCATTTGATCCACAGATAGCTACTTTCATCATCATCCCCATCTCACAGAGGAAAATACGGAGACCTAAAGAATTTAAGCAACTTGCCCAAGGTTGACTAATAAATGGAGGAGTTTGCAAAATGGCTTAAAGACTTAAATATAAGACAAGACACCATCAAACTCCTGGAAGAGAACATAGGCAAAACATTCTCTGACATCAACCTCATGAATATTTTCTCAGGTCAGTCTCCCAAAGCAACAGAAATAAAAGCAAAAATAAACCAATGGGACCTAATCAAACTAAGAAGCTTTTGCACGGCAAAAGAAACCAAAAAGAAAACAAAAGACAACTTACAGAATGGGAGAAAATAGTTTCAAATGATGCAACGGACAAGGGCTTAATTTCTAGAATATACAAGCAACTTACACAACTCAACAGCAAAAAAGCCAACCACCCAATGGAAAAATGGCCAAAAGACTTGAATAGACATTTTTCCAAGGAAGATATACAGATGGTCAACAAGCACATGAAAAAATGTTCAACACCCCTGATTATTAGAGAAACGCAAATCAAAACTACCATGGGATACCACCTCACCCCAGTCAGAATGGCCGTCAATAAATCCACAAATAACAAGTGCTGGAAGGGGTGTGGAGAAAAGGGAACACTCCTGCACTGTTGGTGGGAATGTAAGCTGGTACAGCCACTATGGAGAACAGTATGGAGGTAGCTTAGAAATCTCTACATAGAACTACCATATGACCCAGCAGTCCCACTCTTGGGCATATATCCGGACAAAACTTTCCTCAAAAAAGATGCATGCACCCGCATGTTCATTTGTAGCTCTATTCACAATAGCTAAGACATGGAAACAACCCAAATGTCCATCGACAGATGATTGGATTAGGAAGATGTGGTATGTATACACAATGGAATACTACTCAGCCATTAAAAAGAACAAAATAATGCCATTTGCAGCAACATGGATAGAACTAGAGACTCTCACACTGAGTGAAGTCAGAAAGAGAAGAACAAATACCATACGATATCGCTCATATCTGGTATCTAATATACAGCACAAATGAACCTTTCCACAGAAAAGAAAATCATGGACTTGGAGAATAGACTTGTGGCTGCCTGGGGGGCGGGGGGGAGAGTGGGAGTGGGAGGGATCGGGAGCTTGGGGTTAACGGATGCAAACGGATGCTCTTGGAATGGATTTTCGATGAGATCCTGCTGTGTATCCCTGAGAACTATGTGCAAATGGATGCTCTTGGAATGGATTTTCGATGAGATCCTGCTGTGTATCCCTGAGAACTATGTGTAGATACTTACAATGCAGCACGACAATGGGAGAAAAAATTATGTATACATGTATGCATAACTGGGTCCCCATGCTGTACAGTGGGGAAAAAAAAGTGTGTTGGGGGAAATAACGATAAAAAATAAATTTAAAAAAATTTTAAAAATGGAGGAGTTTGGTTTTGAACCAAGCATGCTGGCTTGAGAGCTTATGCTCATAACCACTATGCAAGACTTCTAAGCAAAAACTTAGATTTCCTGTAAGAAAGTCTGGTGCAAACAAAATTGAATAAACAAAGTGCATATGATAACATACACACTAGAGGGGTGAAAATTTGGCTGTTAAGGAAAAAGTGTCTTTTTAGGGCTGCACCTGCAGCAGGTGGAAGTTCCCAGGCCAGGGGTCTAACTGGAGCTATAGCCGTCAGCCTACTCCAGAGCCACAGCAATGCCAGATTGGAGCCGCATCTGTGACCTACACCATAGCTCACGGCAATGCCGGCTGAGCGAGGCCAGGGATCGAAACTGAAACCTCATGATTCCTAGTTGGATTCATTTCCATTGCGCCAAGACAGGAACTCTGATAAAATATTTTTGAACCCTCCCCCCAGACATTTAGATTCTCCTCTGAGAAAAGGATCAAAAAATTAGACTACCAAGGAACTGATGACAAATTCCATGATTTTTTTTTTTTAATGTAGAAGCTCTAGGAAGGTATGTTTCATATTCAGACAGAAGGTAGTTCCACATAGTACAGAGTGTATTTGAAGCCAACAGTCCCAACTGAGTTAGAGTCAGATTCCAAACTCTATCATTTCTCACTCAAGTGATTCTCTCTCTCACTTTAGTTATCTCCTATAATCTCAGTCTTGAGCAAGTCACATCCTCACTCTATGCCTCAGTTTCCTCACTTGGTAAACAAGGACATAAGGTCCACCTCACAGAGTGGCTGTAAATAATGAGATGATGGATGTCAAGAGCCCCGCAGAATCCCTCAGGACGGTCCTCACTGGGCAGCAGGCTATGCCCCCAGCCTGTCAGAGAGCTGAGAGTTGCCCTCTGCTCATTCTCTGTCCAGTGTCATAGGAAGGTGCTGACCCCAGAGGTACTTAATAGACCATGACTTGTCCATACTCTGTCCAACAGCCAGTGAAAAGCACAAAGATATAGTGAAGCTTCTGGATATTGAGCCACCACAAAAATGTTTTGGAAATTGCCAAGTTTTTCAGTTCCTTATTTCAGGCTTCATGTCTGGTGGGTACAGGAAGGATTCTCAAATACGAAAGAAGGCATGATATCAAGATCGCTAGAGAGAAAGAAATGGTAAACGCACAGCAAAGGAAATTTAAAGAGGAATCCCAATCACTGTATTTGAGAAAGCCAGACCAGCTGGATTTGCCCATCCACTGAATTAATAGGTCCATTGGACCCAGCGATACAATAAGATGCCCCAAGTATCAACCAAGTCTGCTGCATTTCTTGGGGCTAAATCTGGGAATATAAGTTTAAATATACCAAGTTGGTCGTTATTATTTTTGACTTGTAAATATGTCTTATTATGATAGCATTTACTGGGGCCATGTGTCAGGAGCTTGTTTTCTTTAATTATTTACACAAAGAATCAAGCTAGGTAAAGGAATGTTTTATATTCATTCTACTCTCAGAAATTTGTAGCTAATAATATCAGAGGAAGTACTATTTGCCAATTACGAGTGCCTCCATTCATCAGTACAACTGCAAGTGCATATTCTCTGTGTTTAACTGTATAACTCAATCCACTTTAAAAGGGAAAATAAAGTAAAATGTCTATATCAAACATTTCTAATGTCTAAAATGGTCCAAGCATGTATTATGTTTCATTTTTATTTAAAGGCATTAAGATGTGCAAGGCAATTGCGATAGATAATTACAGGCACAGCTACTGATATATTTTGCATTTGTGTTTGTATCTAAATACCTACTGCCTTCTTGATAAACTTCAATTAATGTGCCTTCAAGTACTCTGAATGTAATTTTCTCATTAAACACATGCACCAGGCCCACCACCAACTCATTAATTTCACATAGATTGAATTTTAGTGTTTGTATGCAATTAAATATGAGAAGCAGGACATCCAATAATCATTTTGTATTTAATATGAACAGAGAGATATTTTTTTGATTCAGTCCAAGCCAAATCCCCAGGACATAAACGAGGCGGTGACTTGAATTCCAGGGCTTCAGAATTTGCACATTTAATGGGAAACAATTTCAAAACCTCTGCTGGTCATTGGAAAGGCTGCTCCATTCGGCTTTTTCCACAGAGCAAAATCTTTCTGAGAACAGTGCTTGTTATTGATAGGTTTAAAGCACCTCAGGTGCTTGCCCATTGTGTGTATTGCTGTCACTCTGTCTTCTGAGCAGTGGGGAAGCAGTGATGGATAACATAGAGAATAATACATGATTCTTGATTGAATGCAAAGCTATAATTCAGTCTTGGGGTTCTGCTGACGTCACAGTGCATGAGACTACAGCTCAAAGAGTTTTGTCTTTTTTTATTTTAAAGGCAATTCTTGTCCTCAGGCGTGGAGCTATCGGATCAAGACACGCACTCCTGTCCTCATTGAGTGGTTTTCAAAGGAGAAAATCTCTTGGGGATGTAATCTTTTGGGTCAAGGTCTTCTGTGTCCTCGGGTGGGCAGCAAGAGAAGCTAGCCTGCTTCTGGCTCCTAACCCGTTCACTTCTTGCTTTGTTTTGTGACAGAAAATTTGTGTCAGAAAACTCTCAGATATGGAGACTAGAACTGTCTCCTCCTGACTCTGCATCATGGCTTCTAATCTGGGGTTTTCAAAATTTGTCTGCTGAGAAGTAATGTCTGAGAGATCTCCCCAAGTCTTTCACCCCTGGAGATTCAGCTTCAAGGGGTTTAGGTTGTGGTTTGAGAATGTGTATACTTAACAAGTAGTCCAGGCTGATTCATTAAGAGGTTTGCAAATACTCTGACCAGTCTCTCTTGATGTCTTGCCTCTGAATGTCTTCTGTACTAGCAAGCCACCTGACCCAGTTTATGGATCAGTATAGTATTAGTTTGCACTGCCCCGTGATGTCAGAATATCTTGGCAAAGAATTGTGACACATAACACATAGTGTGTTTCAAGAAGTGAAAGTTTCTCCCTTTCTTCCTTTCGTTGCCTAACCTATCAGAAATGTGTCCTCCCAACCTCAATGTTAGCAACTCAAGAGGGACGATCAGGTTGTATATTTCCTACGAGGCTCTGAAGTATTAAAGTAAATATTTGGGGAGTTCCCATCGTCACTCAGTGGAAAAAAATCTGACTAGCATCCATGAGGACACAGGTTTAATTCTTGGCCTTGCTCACTGTGTTAGGGATCTGGCATTGCTGTGAATGAACTGTGGCGTAGTTTGCAGACGTGCCTCGGATCTGGCGTTGCTGTGGCTGTGGTGTAGGCTGGCAGCTACAGGTCTGATTTGACCCATAGCCCAGGAACCTCCATATGCCGTGGATGTGGCTCTAAAAAGAAAAAAAAAAGTAAGTATTTAGAAGTGCTGCATTAATTGATTGATGCCGTCACAGGTAGGATGAGACTGGTAGATCCTTTTCTGTTCATGCTTCACTTGAATATCTAGACCTACAATACTTCCAAGGTTACTAGGGAGTGAGTCGCTTTTCAGGCTTAGTTGACTCGGGACAGACTTCTCATGTTCCCTTGAGCTTTGCAACAATTAATGATCACGGTAATAATAATAATAATAAGCAGCAGCAGCAGCAGTTTGGTGATGCCTGATACATGCCAAGCATCACCAAACTGCTTATCTGTTCCTCCTTGATTGAATTTTGGTGAGCTGTATATTTCTAGAAAGTTGTCCGTTTCTTCTAGGTTGTCAAATTTTTCAGCATATAATTATTCACAGCATCGTAACTCATTTAATCCTCCCAATATTCTTATAAGGTAGGTTCTATTCTTATCATTTTTTTTTTAATGGCCACACCTGTCGCATATGGAAGTTGCTGGACCGGGGATTGAATCTAACATGCAGCTGCAGCAACACCGGATCCTTTAACCCACTGTGCCTGGCCAGGGGTTGAACCCGCTCCTTCACGGCAACTGAGCCACTGAATTCATTGCACCACAGCAGGAACTCTCTATCATTTCGATTTTATCAATGAGGAAACTGATGCACACACACAAAAAAATTTGCCTAAGGACAGTAAGTAGCAAGGCTGGGATTTGAACCCATATAATCTGATTCCAACAAAACCTAAATTCAGCAGAAGGAAGGAAATAATAAAGATCAGAGAGGAAATAAATAAAATAGAGACCAAAAAATAGAAAAAAATCAATAAAACCAACAGTTGGTTCTTTGAAAGGGTAACCAAATTGACAAACCTCTGGCCAGGCTCACCAAGAAGAAAAGAGGGAGAACACAAACAAACAAAATAAAAAATGCAAAAGGAGAAATCTCAACTGATACTGCATTAATACAAAATACCATAAGAGATTGCTGACAACCTAGAAGAAATGGACAACTTTCTAGAAATATACAGCTCACCAAAATTCAATCAAGGAGGAACAGATAATTTGAATAGACCAATCACTAGAAATAAAATCAAATATGTAATAATAATAATTAAAAAAATAATCCCCTACAAAACAAAAGTCCAGGACCACATGGCTTCACATGTAAATTCTACCAAACCCAAAGGAGAACTTAAAACTCTTCCAAAAGATCAAAGAAGAAGGAACACTCCCAAAGACATTTTATGAAGCCACAATCACCCTAGTACCAAAACCAGACGAAGATATATAACCAAAAATGAAAACTATAGGCCAATATATTTGATGAATATAGATGAAAAAATTCTCAACAAAATTTTAGCCAACCAAATATAACAACAGATAAAAAAGATCATACACCATGACCAAATAGGAGTCATCTCAAATTCACTTGGATGCTTCAATATATGCAAATCAATCAATGTAATACACCACATTAACAAAAGAAAAGTGAAAAACCACATGGTCATCTCAAAAGATGCAGAAAAAGCATTTGACAAAATTCAAAATCCATTCATGATAAAAACTCTCACCAAAGTGGATACAGAGAAACATATCTCAACATGACAAAAGCCATTTATGACAAACCAACAGCCAATGGGTTTGTCATAATAATACTCAATGGAGAAAAGCTGAAAGCCTTCCTGCTAAAATCTGGAACAAGACAAGGATGCACACTCTCATGACCTTTATTCAACATAGTATTGGAAGTCCTAGCCACAGCAATCAGAGCTGTATGTAGATCATTGAAACCGGAACACAAAGATAAATTCAAAACGGTTTAAAAAGTTCAACATAAGACAACTCCTAGAACATCATTAAACATAATTAAACCTCCTGGAAGAGAACATAGGCAAAACATTCTCTGACATAAACTGTACAAATGTTTTCTTAGATTGGTCTCCCAAGGCAATAGAAATAAAAACAAAAATAAACAAATGGGACCTAATGAAACTTACGAGCTTTTGCACAGCAAAGGAAACCAAAAAAAACAAAACAAAACAAACAAACAAAACCCCTGAAGAGACAACCTATGGAACAGGAGAAAATAATTGCAAACAATGCAATAGACAAGGGCTTAATCTTCAAAATATATAAACAACTCATATAACTCAATAATAACAATAAAGACGAACAACCCAATTATAAAATTGGCAGAATACCTCAAAAGACATTTCTCCAAAGAAGACATATGGATGGCCATTAGATGCAGGAAAGGATTCTCAGCATCCCTAATTATTCAACAAATACAAATCAAAATTACAATGAGGTACTACCTCATACCCATCAGAATGGCCATCATTAATAAGTCTACAGGGAGTTCTCTGATGGCCTAGCAGGTTGAAGCTCCTGTGTTCTCACTGCTGTGGCTCTGGTTGCAGCTGTGCAGCACAGGTTCAATCCCTGGCCCAGGAATTCCTACATACTGCCTGTGTGGCAAAAAAGAAAAAAAAAAAACACCCCCCCCAAAAAAAACCAAGAGAGAGCCTGAAATAAACATTGCAACTCTCAAAAAAAGAAAAAAAATTTACAAAAAACAAATGCTGGAGAGGGTTTGGAGAAAAGGAAACCTTCCTACACTGTTGGTGGGAATGTAAATTGGTACAACCACTATGGAAAACAGGGTGGAGGTTCCTCAGAATACTAAAACTAGAACTATGATATACTCCAGCAATCCCACTCCTGGATATATATTTGGACAAAACTATATATATGCACCCATATATTCATAGTAGTGCTGTTTACAATAGCCAAGACATGGAACCAACCTAAATGTCCATCAACAGATGAATAGATTAAGAAGATGTGATACATATACACAATGGAATACTACTCGGCCATAAAAAAGAATGAAATAATGCCATTCACAGCAACATGGATGCAACCAGATATTCTAATATTAAATGAAGTAAGTCAGAAAGAGAAGACAAATGCCATATGATATCACTTATCTGTGGAATCGAAAATATGGCACAAATGAACCTATCTGCAAAATAGAAACAGGCTCACAGAAATGGAGAACGGACATGTGGTTGCCAAGGGGGAATGGGGAGGGAGTGGCATGGTCTGGGAGTTTAGTGTTAGTAGATGCAAATTATTACATTTGGAATGGATAAACAATAAGGTCCTACTGTATAGCACAGGGAACTGTATCTCCTGGGATAGATCATGATGGAAAATAATATAAAAAGTATGTGTTTGTATATATGTATATACATGTATGATGTGTAGATACATACATGTATATATACGGATTACCGAGTCACTTTGCTATATAGCATAAAATTGGCACAACATTGCAAATCAAACATATTTTAATAAAAATTAAAATAAATAAATAAAATATTCTAAACTGAAAAAAAAGTCTGTCTCCATAGTCAGTGCCTTTAACCAACATTCTATTCTACCTTTACTAGGAACGTGGTTAAGTCATTCATTGAGTCCTAGAACTAGTATACACCTTGTACATAATTTAATCTAAGCTAATTTTATAAATCAAAAGACTGAGACCCAAGAATGGAATTGACTGGCAGAAAGTAACCTGCTGGATTCTCTCTCTAACTCATGATCTGGACTTTACCCTCCGATGTGTGATGACATCAGGGTTCCCAATATCTCTGCTGGAGACTGACTGGTCCTGCCTAGTGTAGGCCTCCTTTCGTTGAAACTACACGGTGTTCTGGGTGTGATTTACCAGCAAACAGGTGTAAACATAAAGCTGGACTTGTGAGAAAGAAAGGGATGTCCCAATGTCAGTTACAGAGAGATGGCTATCATGGGATAGTGACTGGAGCTGGTCTTGCTGTTACGGCGTAATAGATAATACGGGTATAAGATTCAAAAAGCACAAAAAGTATCCAGTAAATACCAAAGCTCTTTATGCCCTTAAGTCCCAGAGGCAATCAGAATTTCACACACTCCCTGAGACATGGTCCACGCCAGTGCAACCATGTACATTTATAAATTCTTTGGCTATTGCTATTTACACAAATGTTGGCATATTGTAGAGATTATTCAGTGTGTTTGTCCACTATGCAACATATCCTGGAGATAATTCCGTATTGGTTCCGATAAAACTGCCTTATTATTCCTTTTATAATTACATATTCTATTTTATGGATGCATCAAAATTTATATAAGCAGTTCCTATCAGGGAAACGGTGTTTGAATATGTTATTTCTCTTTTCCTGGCTGTATCCATGAGGTAAATTTTCAGAATTCCTGGGTCAAAGAATAAATTTAAAATTTTGATCAATAAAGATTGTATTCATTCACATTCCCTCCAATAATAACCTTTGAAAGTGATTGTTTCCCCACCTTCTCAAAAAGCCAGTAATTTATCCAAATTTTTGTCTTTGGTCAATCTTGTTTCTAGTTTGCACTTGCGTTTCTTTTATTACAATGAGATTGGGCAATTTCTTACATTTAAGAGCCATTGTCCCTTTCTCAAAACTGGCTGTTTGTATCATTTGCCCATTTATTCTTTTTCTTATACCATTGAGGCATTTTATGTATTAAGAAAATCAGCGCTCTGATTGCAATAAATAAGGAAAGAATGTTTTCCTGGTTGATTTGCTTTTTGACTTGTTTTAAAGTAGTTTTTTCTACAAAGAATTTTTTTTTTTTAAGTTTTAAAATTCATCAGAGCTTTCTTTTATGGCTTCTGAATTTTAGGTCATACTTAGAGAACACTTCCCATCACAAGAGTTTATAAAAACAAATTCTTTCATGTTTCTCCCACAAGTTTATGAATCATTTAAAACAATCTTTGGGGGCGTTCCTATCATGGTGCAGCAGAAACGAATCCGACTAGGAACCATGAGGATGCGGGTTTAATCCCTGGCCCCGCTCAGTGGGTTAAGGATCCGGCATTGCTGTGAGCTGTGGTGTAAGTTGCAGATGCAGCTTGGATCCTGTATTGCCATGGCTGTGGTGTAGGCTGGCAGCTGTAGCTCCAATTGGACCCCTAGCCTGGGAACATCCACATGCCTTGGGTGTGGCCCTAAAAAAAAAGCAAACAAACAAACAAACAAACAAAAAACAAAAATTCTGATCCATCTGGAATTTATTTTAGTGCAAGATGTACAATTGAGCAAATTTTATTTACTTATTTATGTTTGCTTTCTATGGCCACACCCACTGCATATGGAAGCTCCCAGGGTAGAGGCTGAATGGGAGCTGCAGCTGCTGGCCTACACCACAGGCACAGCAACACAGGATCGCAGCCACGTCTGCCACCTACACCACAGCTCATGGCAATGCCGGATCCTTAACCCACTGAGGGAGGACAGGGATCAAACATGAGTCTTCATGGATACTAGTCGGGTTTGTAACCTGCTGGGCCACAGTGGGAGCTCCCTCAAACTCATTTTTTAAAAACGAATTGTCCCGATATCATTTGTTGAATGATCTGGACCATGGATATTACTCAGAAACTGGGAAAATGGTGACCACTCTGGGTTGTTCCTGACTCGGTAAATACTGACAGAGAGAAAGAGGGAGGTGGGCGGGGAATGAGAGACAGAGAGGGAGAGGGGGACGTGTGTGGCGAGGAGTCCAGAAGTGGATGGGAGAGTTGGAATAAAGATACGGTCTGTCTAAAATGACTGGGTTCTGATTGACTCCATGTGGGATGGTTCTTCTTCCTTTTTTGACAATCAGATTCTTCCTTCTGCAGAGGATGCTGCTTTTTTGAGAAGAAAAACGAGAAAAATTATTTGAAAGGTCTGGGTGACATAATATTTTTATATATGAACTGAATTTTTCTTTTTTTCCTATATTAACTGTATGTTTTTGTTAGGGCAATTTCTTTATTTCCTGAGGTGCCCTTCCCACATTCAAATAGACTGTGAGGAGTTCCCGTCGTGGCGCAGTGGTTAACGAATCTGACTAGGAACCATGAGGTTGTGGGTTCAGTCCCTGCCCTTGCTCAGTGTGTTAAGGATCCGGAGTAGCCGTGAGCTGTGGTGTAGATCACAGATGTGGCTCGGATCCCGCGTTGCTGTGGCTCTGGTGTAGGCTGGCAGCTGCAGCTCCGATTTGACCCCCTAGCCTGGGAACCTCCATATGCCACCAGAGCGGCCCAAGAAATGGCAAAAAGGCAAAAAAAAAAAAAACCACCCCCCCCAAAAAATAGATTGTGAAGTAAGGTTGGTTGCAGAGGATAAAAACTTTTTTAAATTGTGATAAAATAGGCATAACATAAAATTTACCCCTTTGACTTTTTTTGTTTGTTTGCTTTGCTTTTTAGGGCTGCACGTGCGGCTTACTACAGCTACCAGCCTATGCCATAGCCACAGCAATGCCAGATCCTTAACCCACTGACCCAGGCCAGGGATCGAACCTCCATCCTCATGGATACCAGTTGGGCTTGTACTGCTGAGCCACAGTGGGAGCATCCCCTTTGACCATCTTTAAGTGTGTAGTTCTGAAGCGTTAAGTTCATGCATATTATTGTGCAACTGTCACCAGCACCAAGCCCAGGACCTTTTCATCTTCCCCAGCTGAACCTCTGTACCCATTAAATACCAGCAGCCCGTTTCCCTTTCTGTCCGGCCCCAGACAACCACCATTGACTTACTGTTTCAATGAATTTAACTGCTCTAGATTCCTCACATAGGTGGAATCATACAACATTTGCCTTTTTGGGTCTGGCTTATTTCACTAAGCATAATGTCCTCAAAGTTTATCCATGTTGTACCATGTGTCAGAATTTCCTTCCTTTTAAAGACTGAATGAATCCATCCTATGTATATACACAGTTTGTTTATCCCTCCATCATTCAATGGGCATTTAGATTGCCTCCATCTTTTGGCTATTATGAAAAATGCTTCCATGAACACAAGTGTATAAATATATCTGTTTGAGTCCCTGCGTCCACTCCTTTGGGGGAATAGACCCAGAAGTGGAATTGCTGGATCACACAGTAATTTTATATTTAATATTTTAAGGAGTCACAATGCTGTTTTCCATAGCAGCTGCACCATACTGCATTCTTACCGGCAAAGCACAAGGATTCCAATTTCTTCAGATTCTCATTAGTGATTTTTGTATTCTTAAGAAAAAATAGCCATTCTATTGCTCATCCTAGATGTTAAGTAACTTATTGGGTTTATTGGCCATTTGCATATCTTCTTTAGTGGAAGAAAGTTTTTTAAATTTCAAAAGTTTATTTTTTCCTATAGCAAAATCTTTAGGAGGGGAGGGCCAGTGACAAAGATAATTAGAATACAGCTGCATCGAATTGGTGTAGCCACTGTGGAAAACAGTATGAAGACTTCTCAAAAAACTAAAAATGGAAATACTGTATAACCCAGCAATTCAACTTTTGGGTGTATATCTGAAAAAAAAAACCAAAATCACTATTTTGAAAAGATACAGCATTACTGACAATTGCCAAGATATGGAGGCAACCTAAATGTCCATCAACAAACGAATGGTTAAAGAAGATGTGGTACACACACACACACACACACGATACACACACACACGATACACACACAATGGACTACTACTCAGCCACATAAAAGGACAAAATTTTCCATTCCCAGCAACATGGATAGACTTACAGAGTATTATGCTAAGCGAAATAAGTCAGAAAAAGACAAATACTGTATGATATCACCTTTACGTGGAATCTGAAAGATACAAAAAACTAGTGAACAGAACAAAAAAGAAACAGACTCACAGATACAGGGAAGGCAGGAGGGGCATTATAGGGGTTAAGGATTAGAAAGTACAAACTCTTAGGTATGAAATAAGCTACAAAGATATACTGTACAATATGAGGAATATAGCCAATATTTTATAATAACTATAAGTGGAGTATAACCTTTAAAAATTGTGAATCACTATATTATACACCTGTAACATAATTGTACAGCAACTACACTTCCATAAAAGAAAAAACAAAGAATATAGGTACATCAGATAATTGGTATAAACTGGGGGAAAGGAAAGAGTCAAGGGAGATTCCAAAGAATACAACAGGGGAGTTCCCATTGTGGCTCAGCATTAACAAATCTGACTAGTATCCACAAGGATTCGGGTTCAATCCCTAGCCTTGCTCAGTGGGTTAAGGGTCCAGCGTTGCCATGAACCATGGTGGAGGTCACAGACACAGCTTGGATCTGGTGTTGCTGTGGTAGCTGCAGCTCTGATTTGACCCCTAGCCTGGGAACTTCCACATGCCATGGGTGCGGTCATAAAAAGACAAAAAAATAAAGAGACTCCAAGAGAGATGCCTGCCTGAGGGAAGGGGCCTCTGCCTTGCCACTGCCCTCCCCAGGCAGAAACTCTGGAGTGAGGGAGGACAGAGATCCCACCCAGGTTTGAAGGATTCAGAAGCAGAGACTGTCTGAGCCCAATCTGTCAGTAAGGTCCACGGAGAGGTGAGGCCTCAGATGGGACTGAGTGGTGGAGTAGACATGGTCCAAGAGGAGGGGTGGATGGGAGATACCCACATGGCATGGCCCCTAGCAGAGCAGTGGGGGTGGAGCAGAATGCCCTCTGTGTGCTCATGAGATGCAGTGGCCTTAGCCAGGAGGACGGTGCAGTGACCCAGAAGGACAGATGACCCAACAAGCAATGATGTGTTCCAGGGAATGCTAGTCCAGAATGATGACTACTGAGGACATGGTGGTTCCCTTTCCAGCCCCAGAGCCTTGGCCCTCCTGGAACCCTTGCAATAAGCATGCAAATGCAACCTCAAGGAAACGTGAGGTTGCCCTGTCCAAGGTCAAGAACCTGGCCCTGCCAAATGGGGGCTTGTAATAGAAATATACTTTAACAGTAAAAGCATAAAAGACATTTCTTGCAGACCTGAGTTTGGAAGCAAGGTTCAAAACTCCTAGAGGTTGTTAAACTGAGGCATGTGAAACATTCTAGGAGTTTTCTGAGCAAAAATCAGTTTGAATCAGGTGGCTCCAAAGTGGAAGTGGCTTGGAGCACTCTACCAATAGGAGCTGGGGAAAGAAAAGATGGGAGCAGAGTAAGGAAATTATTGATTGGTTAAAGCTTACAGTCTAGTTGGCTGTGATTGGTTGTCCTTAGGTTTCAATTTTATAACTGAATGTTGAAGCTCTATAACCTTGGGGCATGTACAGTGTTAGATTTTGGTTTGCTTGTGTAGGCTGCTACAGCATTAGAGTCACCTCAGTCTAATGGCCTCCTTGTTTAATTAATCCAACAAGGTCAATATTGAAGTCATTGCCACAAACTGGAGAAGCATCTTGGACCATATGTCCAAGAGAAGAATAAAAGGACAGACCTCAATGAAAGTGGTTTTCCTGAAACAGCAAAAGTGGGTTAATAATGAGGATAATATTCCTCCACTTTGAAGCACATTAAGTTTCAAGGCATTTTTCATCTGTTACCCAATTAGACTGTCAACTTTGTGAGATGATAGAGGCAGATGTTATTAGCATCCATCTTTTACAAATGAGGGCACTGAAAACAGTAACAGAAAAGCAATGACTTGGCCCAAACTATCCAATACACAAGAGTAGGTTTTTCTCAACCCCAGTACTATTGACATGGTGGGCTGGATAATTCTTTCTTGTGGGGACCTGTCGTGGGCACTGGAGGATGGCTGGCAGTCTCCCTGGCCTCTACCCACTAGATGCCAGGAGCACCCCCAGTGGGGACAACCAAAAATGTCTCTAGATATTGCCAGATGTTCAGTGGGGAGCACATCCCTCCCCCTCCCCCACCTCCACCCACCTCTCCTCTCCTTTGGTTGAGTTGAGAACCATTGAACTAAAAAGAGGGTTAAGACTTAGGCAATGTCCTCACTCCTAGTTCTCAGTAAATAGAAGAAATCCAGGGCTCCTTCCCCATCCCCAAGTCCAGCCCACCATTCCACCGACATGCCTGAAACCACTTAAAAATGAGAAAAAGAAAATATGTGTGTGTGTGTGTGTGTGAGAGAGAGAGAGAGAGAGAGAGAGAGAAACTGGGTCACTCTGTTGTACAGCAGAAATCGACCGAACACTGTTAATCAACTATAATAAATTTTTTTAAATAAAAATTTTTTAAAAAATTTAAATCTTCTCATGGCATTTTTTTTTATCGCTGAAAGGGACCTTCACATTCATCTCTACTCTTTTATTTTACATGTGAAAGCGCTAAGCTTCCTAAAGTTTTAGTTATTTTTGTAAGAACATGCAGCTGGTGTGGGGGAAAGCTGGCACTTGAACATGAGTCTCCTCTGTCAAAATCAGGGTTTGACCTGCCACCTACCTCATCAAGCCTAGAGATGACATTGGTTCAGAACGACTCTAGGGCAGCCTTGGGAAGAAAAGCAGGATATTTCCTAGCCAGTTGTCCCTCTCTAAAGGGATATTTTTAGCAAAATGGCAGGGGGGGGGTGGAATCAGCATTCGGCTCAATTGAAAATACGTCTGGCATTAATTCATTGTTAATTGACCAGGATGAGTAAAAAGATGGTTACTTCCAAGGCTTCTCTAATGGAACTATTAGTGAATTTTCAGGTCAACTAACTCCTGTCACTGCCTGACAAGGGAAATGGCAATCATGCGCCAGTGTTAGCAAGGCTCTCGCTGCTCTTGAAAACTGGAATCACTCATCCTGGGCTGTCAGCTTCCGTGTCTTGACTCCATGTGTAATTCTCTCCCCCTGCGCTCCTCCACCCAGAGACCCTTACCTTCACCGGAATGACCTCAGGTTTGCCTCAAACGTGTGTAATTTTTGCTCTTTCAAAGCACGTCTTTAGAAATCGGGTTTGATGCCTCACACAAAGCTATCATTTAACAAGAATTACTACCTATCCCCCCACTGATCAATGTGAAAACCGAAGATCAAGCAGTTGCACAGATGGTGAAGAGCCAGGCAAGATTTCAGACCCAGGGGTCCAACCACAAGCTCATGCCATGCCTTCTTGGTGGCTTTACTCGACAACAAGCTCGTGCCACTACTTCTTGGAGGCTTTATTCTGCCCCGTTATCTGTACCGTTTCTGTCTCCCCCCACATTGCTTGCTTTTCTCTCTGTCTTTCCTGGGGACACTTTTTTTCCCCCCTCTTTGGCCACCCTGTGGCATTTGGAGTTCCTAGGCCAGGGATCAGATATGAGCCACAGTTGTGACACCACAGCTGTAGCAACTCAGGATTCTTAACCCATTGTGCCGGGCTGGGAATTGAACCTGCATCCCAGCGCTTCAGAGACCCTGCCAATCCTGTTGTGCCACAGCAGGGGCTCTGATACTTGTTTTTTTGTTTGTTTGTTTTGTACGTTTTTCCTTCTTTTAAAGTCTAAAGGAATGGAGAGTGGGAATAGTTGGATAAATGGAAAACATTTCGGTTAGTAATAACTAACCATATTTTTCTCACTTAATGAATATTTATTGAGAATTTACTTTTAGAAACTCTGTTAGGTGCCAGGAATGCTGATTCATAAGCTAGAGCTCCAAGTCCTCAGAGTGACATTCAAAGCCCACCCTAATTTGATCCCAACCTGCCTTTCCAGCCTCATCTTGAGTCACTTCTTGGCATATGCCCTTACCTACCAACCATCCTGACAAGCCATATGCTCTCATTCTTGCTTTTCTTCCTGCCTTTGCATGTGCTGTCTTCTCTATCTGGAGTGCTCTTCTCCCTCTTTTAGCTGCTGAACTAAAAGCCCTTTCAAGAGGCTTTAAATCTTCCCTGATTTTTATGGCCAAGCTGGCCAATCACACTTTTTTTGCTATGATGATTGGTTCGTACCTCTGCTGTAAAGTGTTCATACTGTATCATAATTATTCATATTCCTGATTGACTCACATGCATGATCCTTGGAGGTAGGAATCTTGACTTACTCAGGGGAGTATTCCCTAGTCTAGTACATAACGGATGACTGATGTACTTCAGTTGACTAAACTCAACCCTGAATCAGAAAGAAAGGAAAGGAGTTCCCTGGTGTCTCAGTGGGTTAAGGAGCAAGTTGTCACTGCTGTGGCACAGGTTCAACCCCTGGCCCAGGAACTTCTGCATACCACAACTTCAGCCAAATAAATAAATAAAAGATTAAAGGGCCCAGAAAACTTGTAGCCCAGTGTTACTGAAAGCAAACAATGAATGTATAACTTAGTTACCATTAGACATAGGAGCCCAAACTTGTTGCTGGTCCTTTGTGCTATTATGGTTGTTGGACACATCTCGTTTTACTTAACAAGCCCTTTAGAGCAACTGTTTCTATGCTTGTCTTCTCCAGGGAGGAAGAAAGCAAAGAGTGCTAATACCCATAACTGCAGACCTTCAGAGGCGTCTTCACCGCCAAAGTGAATCAGGGAATTAAAGCACTTCTCCAGGTCCCCCGCTAAACTTGGATTTGACAGCCAGTAGCAAATGTTTATGGAATTTACATAACAATGACCACATTGCATAACAATTTTTCAAAGCACTTTTACAAAAGCTATTCCTCTCAATCATCATGAAAGTCAGTTGCCCTCACTTTATAGCTGGGAAAATTGAGGTTCAGAAATGTGTTCAAAGTTACTAAGCTGGTAAGTAGTAGAATCAAGATCCAAGACACAGATCTTCTGACTCCAAACCCTTGATCTTCCCAATTTACCAAGCTGTTCTTTGAGGATAGGACATGTATTTTATTTTTGTGTGTATCCAGAGGAGTGCAATATTCTCCTTGGATGGATGTGCTCATCCCTAAAAATTCAAAGACGTCGCCAGCACCTAGCACAACACCTGGTTGTTGTGCTGCACCTCTAGCACCTAGAGGGTGCTTAACAAATCCTTTTGCATAAAGAAATGTTCCCCAGCAAGCTCAGGATCTACGTACACGACCAAAGTAACACCCAGCTGTGTTCTTTCTTTCACCTAATCTTCACATCCATCCATTATCTTTTTTGACATGTGGGAACACTGAGCATCAGTGGAATTTAATACCTCTGCCATGGTGATGTTTGGATTTAAACCCAGGTTTCCTATTTAAAATACTAAGTTGATGCACCCGTCTAGAAAGAGCTGTGTTAAAATAAGAAGAGTCCAGATCTGGAGTCAAAAGACCTGAGTGAGTCCTACCCCAGCCCTGCACGAACTGTACGGCCTTGGAGGAGTCAGCCTCTAGGACTTAGTGTTCCCCATATAAAATGAGAAGATTAATACCGACCCTGCTGACCCAAACAAGGTTGTTGTGAGGACAGTGAATAAGTACAAGAATAAGTGTGAGAAGGACTAATTCAAGGCATTGACTTGGGCCTCCTTTTGAAAGGGTTGTGGCTTACCTGGCTGTCCCCTCCTGAGTACCAGGGCAGTGCTTGCGGACATCACCTGGATGGATAATTGCCCATGGGTGATTATTGACTCCTCATGTTGGAACATGTGAATTATATTTATTCAGCTTTAGGAAACATGCGTGAATGCATGCATGTGTGTGTGTGTGTGTGTGTGTGTACATGCATGTGCTCGCGTGCGCCTGCACGAAAGCACACACCTCCACTTTGAAGGGTGCAGTAGAAAAAGCATGAATTTGGACTCCGACGGAGCTGCCTTTAAATCAGTCCTGTATTCATTAGCTCTATAATTTTGGACATGTTATTGTCACATTGAACATCAATTTTCTAATCTATAAGATGCAGATAATAGGTTGTTATGAGAATGAAAGAAGACTAAATGCTTCTAGGATGATCTGAGCTTATTACTCCATAAACAGTAGCTTTACTATCATCAATATTATTACTTACAAATAATACGCATTCTGGTTCTGGTATTGACTCTGATCCCTCCTCAATAGAAAACCACCCCGTTCCGATCCCCTTTCTTGTCATCGTGTTTACACATTCCCTTCTAATTCTCTTTTCTATCCCATATGGGTTAGATTTGAAAATGTGATCCCCTGGGTGCTGAATCTTTAAAATTAGTTCAGAGAATTATCAGATTGTCTGCAGTTTTTCCAAGAGTTTAAATCTTTATCCGTTGTGTGCTGTAATTCTAATTCTTGCAGTGGCCGATTTACTATTCTCTAATTTACGTCAGTAAGGAAAAACTTCCAGAGTAAAACACTATTCCAAAAGAATCAAAAGCATATGAATTGCTACCCCCAAAGTTATCACTTCTAAGTTACTTCTTGTGGCCCTATGAGACAACTCCCTATAGCAAGAGCATCCTGGGATTTTATTCTCCTGTGACTATAATGGGCTACTCAATATTACATTAACTGTAAAGAGCTGTACAAATATTAGTATTAGATGATTACTAAGTTATGGATTAAGAACTGAGAAAATGAATATTTTACAAATCCTTGTTAAAGACGCTGAAACTCATCGAAATTTGAATAGCCTTATTCACAGGCAAAATTGAAAAAAGGAACTTCCAAGATATGCATCCCATCTTGCCCACCACTACTAGATAGTTTTCCTTTTGTTATGTCTTCTCACTACTCAAAAACAGCCCATTGTATATTACCTCCTTGAAATTATCCAAACTCATTACTCTGGGAGGGCTTTCGTAACTTTTTCCAGTATTTCCTGCTACTTACTCCTCTCCTTCTCCTTCCACCCCACGTGATTCTTGGTGTTCCAACAGACTGTTATAGTCACTGTTCGTAAATTATTCCATGTGCTTTCCTATTTCCTTGCCCTTGATTAAGTCATTCTACTGTTCACATTCTCTTCACCTCTATCTGTCCATCCAGCTCTAGACCTTCTCCAAAGCCAAGCTCAGTGTATACTTTCCCATAGAGATGACACGTGCCCCTCAACTCTGAAATTACCAATCATCAGCACACTCATTTGACAGTTGTCTATATAACCCATGTAGTTTACCAGTGGTTTCACAGAGGTTTTCTCACTTAGTAATAATGGTAGTTGCCTCCAGTGATAGCTGGAACATTCCTATGGGCTAGGTGCTCTGTTGAGTGCTCATGAATATCATGTTTAATCCTCATAGTCACCTGAGGTAGGAGATCCCCCTTTTACAGATGAAGAATTGGAGGTACGGAATGGTTTTGTAAGTCACCCAAAGTCATAGAGTTGACAAATGGCAGAGTTGAGGCTCATGCTCACGTCTGATTAAATCCAAGAGCCAACCTCTTAGCACCACACACACTGTTTGCAGTTGACAATGTAGCACAAAGAGGTTAAGTGGTACAACCAAAGCTGGTGAGTGACAGCCATCCTCCCAGCCGATTCAGTCTAAGTTCAGAGAGCTTTCCAATACACCAGATATATGATATTGCCTCTTACTGTATTTAACTTTCACTGTGTTATGTAACCTAACAAAAAAATTGTCTACTCAGCTCAAGATTTCTGAAGACGATGATTAGATGACTGAGGGGTGGGGCCTCAGATCGACAGTTAAGTACCAAAAATGGGGCTGATGATGTATGTTGTGGGAGGAAGTGGGCTGATGTGGGGTGCACTGATCATCTCCTTAGTCAACCTTTGGGTAAAACATCATGGACTTCTCTTCGAAGACTGATTACCTTGGTACTAAAAAGACCCGCTTTTGTTTGTGTGATCGTTGAAAGCCAGGGCAGTCTTTGCCGTGACTTCTTTTTGTTCAGCTAATGTCAAGGTTGCTCTGCCTAGTCTCTGGGACTGTCCAGGGAAGAAGGCCAGGGGGAGCCAATGTCTGTTAAAGTGAAAAAAACTGAAGTTCCAGCGAAAGCATCAAAGGGTTCCCATTCTTTACAATACAAGAACAGATGCTCAGCAGCAGGTATATGTAGAATGAAAGCAGCAGCAATATTAACAGTAATAAACATTTTATGTGCCTGCAGCTACTGTAACAGGACATTCTAATGTAAATGGCTTGCAATGCCCACGTGGGGTATGCTGGGGCCATGCCTTTCACATGTGTCTCGCATATGGTGCCCATAAGTGCAGTATGAGAGATGGAAATACAATAAAATCTCTTTCACTCTTCTGGGTGAGGGAGGTTGGTGTGGAGGAAGTATTACAAATAGTGGCCGCATGTAAATTGAGGGAAATTTGTAAATGACTTTGCACATAGTTTATTGTAGTGTAGTAGGCTTTATAATTATCAAGCACAGTGCCTGCATTGAACATTGTGCAGTTTCCATTTCAGTAATGGTATCTTACAATTCTACAGTGCTGTATAAACATGCATTATAGCACCAGCTGAGTCTCTCTTCCTGATTCACCTACCTCTGTCCATCTGCTAAACTTCTGCTCAACGTCTGATTCTGGGGAATAGCATGTAGGAGCTCGTTATTGCCTCACACCTACCCCATATTCTCCCCAAACTTTTATCTGTCATAAAACTAACATTTTGATCTCTGACTGCTCAACTCCTTTGCCTGCCTCCACTGGTTTAGAACTCAGGGAGGGAGAGGAGAGGTCCTCAAATGCCAAGGTGAAGGGTAATGGCATGCATGGTGAGTGCCTAGCACAGCTCCTGCGCTAAAGGGAGCTACTCTTACCTGGAGTGATTTGGGATGTGAAAGACTTGTTCCCACTTGATCATCCCTAAATATGGAGCTAAGAAGACCTAGCAGGTGGACTTGGAAGATCTGAAAAGCAAGAGGCTCCAGGACCCCAGAGAGACTTCTGGAAGGGAATCAGCCTTGCCACCCTGAGCTGAGGACTGTCACTGGGAGCCATAAAAAATATGTCATTGGAAGGGGGAAGATTGTTGTGATGTGATTATGTTTATTCCTCTACATCCCAACATACATCGCCACACTGTCCTATTGCTATCACATAGCCACACACACACACACACACACACACACACACACACACAAATGTGAGTTCTATGATGGCAGAGTCCTTGTCGATGTTGGTTACCCTGTATCTCGAGAGTCTAAAACTGTGTCCAGAGCACTTAAGGCATGGAGAGAGTACATTCGTTGAATTAATTCAGTTGTTGACACATAATTCTGCAAACATGAGTTAAGTGCTTCCTATGTGCTGGGCACTATGGTGGGCCTTCTTAGGTGTAGTGAGCTGGGAAGAGGGCAGGGTTCTGAAACTGCCCCTGCTTTTATGAGCCTCAGTAGCGGAGGCAACTCCCCGGGGCTCCGTCCCCTCACCTACACAAACTGGGATTGGCTGCATGGCTCCCCCATCCATCCATGGCCACTGTCCTGAGCAAATGGCCGCAGGAAAACAACCCAGTTCTTCAGGGAACCCTTCTTCACCCTGAGCGTTGGGCAGCCAGGAAGCTGTTTGTTTAGCCAATGATGTTTGGTGGCTCACACCTCAGAGGAAGGAATGTGTTTCTGGACCATGGCAAGTGAGGTCTTCCTCTATGCCTTTGGGATTTTTTTTTTTTTCCACTTTTCAGAGCTCCAAGCTTCTCTGGGGTTTGAGAAACTGTTGTTTTTCTTCAACATGTGCTGCATAGGGGTGGCTCCAAGCCTGGCAGAAATTTGTCTTTATTTAATTATTTACCCAGAATCTTCTGTTTGGGAACTGCCTTGGGAGCAGGCAGTACCAATTGCCAGAATGCTTAAGGGGCATCTGTCAAACTGCACCTCCAGGAGGCCTCTTGGATAGGCTTAAAACCAATAACACTCATCTGCACGGTACCTCGAAGCGTTCTTGCAAAGTTAATTCTGAGTTGGGTGGCATCAACTTTCACATAGCTGATGAGAATATCAACCATAAATTCAGAAGGCAAAAAAAAAAAAAAGGAATTTGAGAAAGACGTCACCTCCTTCTCTCCACACCCAGATGTTGCCTTTTTCTTAAAGAGGAGAGACAGGCATGTGTCCGTGAGCCCCAAGATGTGTGGTGACCCCAGCAATTGTGTCTCTCCTCCTCAGTGAGTCTGTCAGGGAACAGACGGACCCTAGGCCTCTGAGCAACATCTGGGCACAGACCACACCTGGTGGCCCAGCTGGTTTCTGCTGGTCCTGGTGTTTCCACTAATTGACTGTGGGACCTGGCAGGTTGCTTCCTCTCTCAGACAAAGTCCTCTTCTAAAGATGAGGAGCTTGGTCCAGCGAACTCTGAGGTCCCTTCCAATCCGAATGTTTTGTGTTTCTGAGACTCAGTGTCTCATTTCTTTTTCTTTTCCCCTTTTTCTCTTTCTTTCTTTTTTAGGGCAGCACCTGCGGCATATGAAAGTTCCCAGGCTAGGGGTCAAACTGGAACTGTAGCCACTGGTCTACACCACAGCCACAGAAACCCTGGATCCAAGCTGCATCTGCAACCTACACCACAGCTCACAGCAATTCCGGACACTTAACCCATTGAGCGAAGTCGGGGATTGAACCCACATCCTCATGGACACTAGTTAGGTTTGTTTCCGCTGTGCCACAACAGGAACTCCCTCTTCCTTGTTCTCTTAACTTGAGGAGGTGTTTTCTCCTCAGTTAAATGAGAGCGATGGTATTTTCTATCTGTCCAAAGAGGACATTACACAAAACAGCAGAAGGGACTTTTCTCAGACTCTGAACAGAAGTAAATTACCTTTGGGATGGCACTGCCAACAAGGAGAACACTTCATTCTTAGAATTTCTATATACATCTAGAATCCCAGCTGAATCAGGGGGAAAATGCCAAAATAGCCAGGATAGCTGAGTCACTCCTTTAGCAAGAAGATTTCACTAGCAGGGAACTAAAAGAGGAAAATCAATATTCCCTTGTCTAAGCTAGGGAAAGTGCTAACGCTCTGTAGGTCATTAAAGAGCAATGGCTACAAATAAACATGAATATCTCTTACCATCAGTAGTAAAGTTGCTGTTGAGCTTTATACACCTCACCAGGAGATACGTGTAAATTTTCAGATGCGGCAAACAAGGAAAGGAAAGCAACCCCCAAATCTTAGACATAGAAAATTGAGAAAAGAATGTTCTGATTTGAAATTACAATAAAAATTTTGAATAACCTATAGTGTGTTATTCTTTTAGGAGAAAATGATGCTTTGAATAATAGCAGATGGTAGTGATGAGGATAGCTATGATGATTTTGCTCAGAAAATGAATTATTTGAGTGGGTGCCTTGCCATTCTCAGACCACTGGAATTCCACTTATTACATGATACATAATTGAGTGAATGAGTGTGCCCATCTCTCATTTTTTCCCCATTTTTCTTGGCTCAAATATTTATTGAGCCACTCATAATTTTTCTTGTCTTTTTTTTTTTTTTTTTTTAAGGGCGGCACCCATGGGATATGGAAGTTCTCCAGCTAGGGGTCGAATCGTTACTGCAGTTGTCAGCCCACGCCACAGCCACAGCAATGCTGGGTCCCTTAGCCCACTGAACGAGGCCAGGGATCAAACCTGCATCCTCATGGATACTAGTCGGGTTCTTACCCTGCTGAGCCACAATGGAACTCCCGAGCCACCCATGATGTTTTAAGCACGGAACTAGATTCTGGAAACAAAATGAGAGATACGTCTCCATGATTCTTCCCAAAATCATTCAGTGGCTGGTCCTTGCTGTTAGGGTGGTTTCAATAATCGGTCCCCTGCCCACCTCTCCAGCTGCATCTCTCCTCTCTCCTCCTCATGTTCTTTGTGCTACTGTCCTCTGGACCTTTCAGTTTCTCCCACAGCTGCCGATTAAATGTCTTCTTCAGTCAGGGAAGCCTTCCTGACTCCACTGACTAGGTTTTATCTCCTTGTTCTGTGCTTTCAGGGTGCTCATCACAACTCAACCCACCATCCGCATCTTACTGCAATGACTTGTTTAACGCGTCCCCTCTGCTTTGACAGTGAACTTCGTGAGGGCAGGACTGGTTCACCTCTATCCCATAGGTTTCAACACCATGTTTAGCATGTGGCAGAGAAGCCCCAGCACTCTGGTGCCAGGGATGGGGACTCGAAGTAGAGCCTGGGAAGCCCCAAGGATAAACCTGAACCAATTTCACAATGTCATCCCTAAATGAGAGGAATAGTCTTGTAAAAAAAAAAGGGGGGGAAGGGATGATGATAATGATTAAACACAGACACACATTTGCACACATATCCATTAACATGTATAAACACACAAAAATAGACTTTTTTTTTTTAGAGCAATGTTAGGGTCACAGCAAAATTCAGTGGAAAGTACAGATAATTCCCATGTACCCACTTTCCCCACAATCGTGCAACCTCCCCTCCTCCCCTCAATCCATGAAGCTACACTGACACGTCATCATCACCCAAAGTCCATGGTTTACATTGGGGCTCACTCTCGGTATGGTACATTCTGTTGGTTTTAGCAAGTGTGTAATCACACATGTCCAGCGTTATAGTATCATAGAGACCAGTTTTGCTGCCTAAAAATCCTCTAGGCTCCACCTACTCACCCCTCCCCTCCCCTTAACCCCTGGCAACCACTCATCTTTTTATGGTCTCCATAGGGTTACCTTTTCCAAAATATCATACAGTTGGAATCATACACTATGTAGCCTTTTCAGATTGGCTTCGTTCACTTACTAATGTGCATTTTAGGTTCCTCCATATCTTTTCATGGCTGACAACTCATCTCTTTAATGCCAAATAATATTCCATTGTCGGGCTGTACCATAGTTGATTTATCATTTACCCACTGAAGGACCTCTTGGTTGCTTCCAAGTTCTGATGATTATGGATAAGACTGCTGTAAACAGTATAGGTGTTGGTGTGGACATAAATGTTCAACTTCTTGGGGTAAATGCCAAGCAGCTGAATCACTAGATTGTATGGTAAAAGTATGCTTAGTTTTGTAAGAAGCTGCCAAACCATCTGCCAAAGTGACGGTATAGTTTCACGTCCCCACCAGCAGTGAATACGCGTTCCTGTTGCTCCACACCCTCACAAGCATTTGGTGTTACTGGTGTCCTGGGTTTGGGTCATTCCAAAAGGTCTGTGGTGGTATCTCTTTTTTTTCTTTTAGAGGATTGTTTTATTTATTTATTTATTTATTTATTTGCCTTTTGTCTTTTTAGGGCCATGTCTGCAGCATATGGAGGTTCCTAGGCGAGGGGTCAAATCGGAGCTGCAGCTGCCAGTCTACACCACACCCACGGCAATGTGGGATCCGAGCTGCATCTGCGAGCTACACCACAGCTCACGGCAACGCCAGATCCTTAACCCGCTGAGCGAGGCCAGGGATCAAACCCACAACCTCATGGTTCCTAGTCGGATTTGTTTCCACTGCACCATGACGAGAACTCCGGTATCTCGTTTCTGTTTTAAGTTATGTATCTCTGATGACATGTCATGTGGAGCATCTTTACATATGTTTATTTGCTATCTATATATCTTTGGTGAGAGGTCTGTTAAAGTCTTTGGCTAATTTTTAAATTAAATTGTTCCCCTATTGTTGAGTTTTTAGGGTTCTTAGCATATTTTGGATGACAGTTTTTTTTTTTTAATCTGATAATAAGAGAATGCCTTTTGCAAAGATTTTCTCCCTGTCTGTGCCTTGTCACTTTCCTTTTAAATTAGAAATCCTGAGCTTTGTCTGATTATAATCTTATACTTTCTGGATTCCTACCGCCTTTTCTGGTTTTCCTATTTCACAGCCTTTTTCCCTATCACATGTTTTGTGGCAGAGTTAACTTTTATAAGTCGTCAAGCCACAGGAAGCTTTCTTGTCCTCTTTTACACCCAGAGGACAAAACTCTAGGCTATTATTTTGTGTCAATAATACCTAAAGACAAGTTTCCAAAAATTTCTGAGACCATACATTGTAAGCAGCTTGCCTGTAACATGTAGTGTTTAAAATGAATTACAGGAGTTCCTGTCGTGGCGCAGTGGTTAACGAATCCGACTAGGAACCATGAGGTTGCGGGTTCGGTCCCTGCCCTTGCTCAGTGGGTTAAGGATCTGGCGTTGCCGTGAGCTGTGGTGTAGGTTGCAGACGCGGCTCAGATCCCGCGTTGCTGTGGCTCTGGCATAGGCCGTTGGCTACAGCTCCAATTAGACCCCTAGCCTGGGAACCTCCATATGCTGTAAGAGCTGCCCAAGAAATAGCAAAAAGACACACACAAAAAAAGACAAAAGAATAAAAAATAAAAAATAAATAAAATGAATTACAGTTTCACTTTAGCAATGAAATAAAACCATACAACTATGAAAATAAAGCCTATTAAAGGGACACAGGCGATCTCAGATATGCTCTCCCTTTAAAAAAATAACAACTACATTGTTAAGAAAATAACTGTTGAGGAGTTCCTGTCATGGCTCAGTGGTTAACAAATCCGACCAGGAACCATGAGGTTATGGGTTCAATCCCTGGCCTTGCTCAGTGGGTTAAGGATCCCGAGTTGCCGTGAGCTGTGACGTAGGCCGGTGGCTACAGCTCGGATTCGATGACCCCTAGCCTGGGAACCTCCATATGCCATGGGTGTGGCCCTAGAAATGGCAAAAAGACAAAAAATAAATAAATAAATAGCTGTTGACTAATTAGGATGGCATGCTAACTCTAGGTCTTAGCTACCCCGACTGGGATTACACTCTCCGCTCAGTGTGTACAGAGGCCGTGCCGGGTTCCATTCGGTTTATGCGTTTTGGAAGTGTTGACCGTTAAAGTGCAACTATTTTTTTCCTGTGGTCTTTCTGTCCCCTGGCAGTCTTAGGGAGGTCTCCCTTCTGGGCTGTAGAAGCACAAACAGCTTTTGACTCACTGTCGCTTGGCAGCGTCCCCAGCTCCCCCTTTGAAACTATCATTTTATGGCTTTATATTTTCAGAGTTTGTTTCCACAGACTAGATTCTTAACCCAATTGTCTATATCTTTCTCACATGAACTGCTTTAAAGTAGAATAAGGTGAAGTGAATATTTTCTCAGTGATAATCTTTCCAAGTTTCTGCTTCCTTCTAAGTGGAAAACAGTAAGAATTTCTGCCTCGGATGTGTTGGGAGGTTAAGTGAAGTAATGCAGGAATTTAATGTTCTTTCTGGCAAGTAGCAAGAGTTCCCTAACTGTTGACGGTGATGCGAGCAATGCTAATGAAGACAGGATCAAGAGTCCTGTTTATGTCAACTACGGACATGAGCTTTGCTCAGTGTCCCCAGTGCTCTTGGACCTGCTGACACGTGAATGACTTATGGACGCTGGGTCATGTCCCCATGACCTCATGGCCATGGTCTAGGGCTTGTTTTTCTCAGTGAATCAGATTTACCAAGGAGCATCTCACCTCGACGATCGCAGCACAAATGAAAAGAGGGTAGTTTGGGATCAGCGAATCCACGGTTCAAAATTAGAACCGTCCTAGACAATCTGGGCTTAAGACGTTAGCACATGCTTTTATCTAAGGAGGGTTTATTTTCCTCCCAGAGGACTCTTCCTTGTTAATTTTTTCTAATTACCATGGTAATAATTCTCATGGTAGAGACCTTGGAAATTACATCAAGCAAAAAAGAGAAAATTGACAGCATTCAAATTCTTACTATCCGGAGATAAAAACTGTTGGGATTTTGATGACTTCATTTGTAGATGTGTGGGTACGCACACATGTGGAGAGAGACAGACAGGAAACAGGCTTGTTCTTTTGTTGTTCTTTGACCACTAATGGAACCTGGATTTATTCTCTTGTGTTGGATGGAGACTCCTTGATCTCGGGGAAAGTTGAAGCTGGTTCCTGATGGAGAAGCAGGCAGTTTGGGCTCATTCAATGAAAAGGGAATGACGTGGAGGTTTTGACTCCTCCCAAAGGGGAAATAAAAAAGAAGCATACTTTTTGTTACCAAAAGAATGTTTTCAGACCTCTGAGGTACTTTTTAGTATGTAGTCTTTCCAAGACTCTTGGTATTAGCGGGATGTCTGGGAATGGTTCCTTTTTTTGGCATGGTCTGTACTCACTTATGTATTTTTTTCATACTCTTTGATTTATTTTTTCTTTATATTTATGTATTCACTCCACAAACATGCAGAATATAATCTCTTCCCAGCAAAAGAATGAAACTCAGTGGGGGAGATGGAATTCAAGGCAGAATGAAGGAAGATCCAACCTGGATGCTCAAAGCAAGTTCTGAGTGTTGAGAGACAAGTCAGAGGAGATGGGAACCATAGTGTAGGATGCTGGTGCATTTGACCTAAAATCTTCAAAAGTAATTCCTAATGGAAAGCAAAGGGCACTCTTTTCAGATCTTCACCACCGTCAGGGTGGCAGCTCCCATAATTAAGAACTGACTTTGTGCCAACTGTCTTAATTGCTGTCATCAACTCACTTAATCCTCCTGAACCATGAGGTAGGTACCTGTGGAGCATCTGAGGCTCAGCAGGGGCTGGTGACTGGTCCAAGATCACACAGCAGGTGTAATGATTGTCCCCAGTCCCACAGTGATGAAGCGACCACGCAAGGTCATACCCTGGTCTATTAGTCTCCAAGGATCCCAGTTCATACTGGCAGCTGAAGAGAGGTTGGGACCACATGGCTTCTTGAATTCCATGCTGAGAAGGTGAGACTTGGGTAATCTGGACACTGGCAGTTTTTTGAAGAGGAGAACTGAAAACCTCCAGATTTTCAGCTCCAATGCCCTGGTTGAGTGACTCCCTTTCTTTTAAGGATTTTCCTCCTAAATCGTATACCTCTAATTTATTTTTTATTTATTTATTTTTTTTTTGCCAGTTACAGAATGCATGGCAGAAAAGAAAAAAGATTTGCAGTGGCACCAGGTAGGATAAAGAGAGGGAGGGAGGAAGAAAACACTGATGCTAGAAGCAGAACCAAGAATGACTAGAAAAATAAAATACCCATGGCAAGAGGCAGCATAACACCCCAAGGAACTCCTAGAAGATGCTCAGTCCCGGGATTCCTGTAGCGTTCACTGGCTTAGGCCCTCATCCCCCAAACCTAGAGAGAGTCCAGGGGAACAATTGAGCCATCCATTTAGCATAACTTATTTTAACTCCTGGCCGGAAGCCAGGCCTATAGCTCTGTACTCACAGTGTGTACTCACAGAGCACTGAAACTGCTCCGCATCCGGGATAACAAAGCAACTGTTAATGGGAGTAATTAAGAGCCTTGGGGGTGATTTATACCTTTTGTTACCGTTCAAGTTGAAGTTACCAGAGATAACAATTATTAGTATCACAGGTGATCCTTAACCCGAGCAGGGAAGGCTATGAAACCTGACTCCAGCTCTTGCTTCCCAGGACCTGGAGTTCCCAGAAAAGGAACCAAGAGGGATTCGCAGTCAAGGGAATTGGAAGACAGTGCCCAGCAGCTCGGCTCAGCTTGGGAAATATGAAAATCTGTAGCCTCTTTAATGAAGATAAAATATCGACAGAACCCTGGGGGAGGGGAGAGTCGCAGCCTTCCAGCGCTGATTTTCCTGAGCAACACTTAACTTTATCGGCTAAGTATTAAAATGAAATCTTTACAAATCCCTTTTCTTTTTTTTTTGTCTTTTTTGTTGTTGTTACTATTTCTTGGGCCGATCCCGCAGCATATGGAGGTTCCCAGGCTAGGGGTCGAATCGGAGCTGTAGCCACAGGCCTATGCCAGAGCCACAGCAACGCGGGATCCGAGCCGTGTCTGCAACCTACACCACAGGTCACGGCAACGCCGGATCGTTAACCCACTGAGCAAGGGCCGGGACCGAACCCGCAACCTCATGGTTCCTAGTCGGATTCGTTAACCACTGAGCCACGACGGGAACTCCTACAAATCCCTTTTCTATGAGCACTAAGGTGATCGTGGAAGGCAAGCAAGCGTGTGAGTCAGTTGCGACGGCTGGTGGCTGCTGTAGGTGAAGAAGGACCCAGGTCTTAAAGCTGCATCTTCAAAAGGTCAAATACAGCCAAGGAGGGACAGATTGGAGCCTGTGGGGACCTGGGACTTCAGATGGAAGAAGACCCAGCAGGTGCAAGTTCCCCACCTTTCCTTGTTGCCCGCTCTAGGCCTGCCTGGCTTTCCCAGCAGTGGCACAACCGGCAGGTGCTCTATAGGCTCTGGCTGGTTGGGACCACAGCTTCCAAGGCAGCTGCCCACTAAGATGATCCTTTTGGGGTCTGGTCTAGCTGGACTGGCACAGTGCCTTCAGACTCATTCTTTTTTTTTTTTTCCAAAGATATAATTTTCATACAGTAAAATCTACCTTTTCTTTTTCTTTTTAGGGGCACACCCACAGCATATGGAAGTTCCCAGGCTAGAGGTTCTATCAGAGCTGTCGCCGCCAGCCTACATCATAGCCACAGCAATGTGGGATCCAAGCCGAGTATTCAACCTACACCACAGCTCACAGCAATTCCAGATCCTTAACCCACTGAGTGGGGCCAGGGATCAAACCTGCATCCTTGTGGATACTAGTTGGGTTCTTAACCTGCTAAGCCACAATGGGAACTCCCAACATCTACCATATTAAAATTTACAACTTACAATGGTTTTTAGTAGATTCACAAGTTTGTACAAGCATCATCATTATCTAATTCCAGTCGTATTTTCGCCAGCCCCAAAAAGAAACCCTGTTTTTGTTTTTTTTTTAAGGGCCGTGCCTGTGACATATGGAAGTTCCCAGGCTATGGGTTGAATCAGAGCTGTACCTGCCAGCCTACACTTCAGCTCATGGCAGCACTGCATACTTAACCCATTGAGCTAGGCCAGGGATCGAACCCAAATCCTCACAGATACATTACTGCTGAGAAACAAAAGAAATTCCTTCCCCTTGTTCTTTTTTTTTTTTTTTTCCCCTGGGGCCACACCCACGGCATATGGAGGTTCCCAGGCTAGGGGTCTAATCAGAGCTGTAGCTGCCAGCCTATGCCAGAGCCACAGCAACGTGGGATCCGAGCTGCGTCTGCAACCTACACCACAGCTCACAGCAATGCCAGATCCCTAACCCACCGAGCAAGGCCAGGGATCGAACCTGCAACCACATGGTTTCTAGTCAGATCCATTAACCATTGAGCCACGATGGGAACTCCCTAAGCCACGATGGGAACTACTCCACCTTGTTCTTAAAAACTGTAGGTTGACATGCTGTTTTAAGAAAGATTGCAGAGGGATTTCCTGCACACTTTGCCCAGTTTACTAAAATAGTAACAGTTCAAAAAACTGTAGTATGATGATCACGGCAAGGATATTGACATTGATGCTACCCACCATCTTATCCAGATTTCCCATTATATCTGTGCTTATTTGTGTGTGTGTGTGTGTGTGTGTGTGTGTGTGTATTAAGTCCTAAACAATTTTATCGTCTGTGTACATTCTATCACAGTTAAGATAATGAACAGTTCCAACTTCACAAGGATCCCTCGTGTTATCCTTTTGCAAAGTTATTTTAATATTTGTTTTGAGCAAAGTAATTTTTTAGGTCTTTCCTAGATAACCCTAGTTCCTAAGCACTGTGACTGTAGTGCCTAACAGATAACCTGCTATCAAGGTGGGGTTGCGGTTATGTGCACATGGGTGGCCGTGATGTGAGCAGGTTACAAAGGAATTAATTTCATAAACTTAGATATGTAAGTTTATAGCTTATATATTTAAATACAATTTAGTACAGTCATGAAGGGTCCTGACCCTGGAATTGAACTGCCTGTGTTCAACAATCCCAACACCAATATTTCTTTTTCTTTCTTTTTTTATCTTTTTGCCTTTTCTAGGGCCACACCTGCAGCATATGGAGGTTCCCAGGCTAGGGGTCTAATCGGAGCTGTAGCTGCCAGCCTACGCCAGAGCCACAGCAACACGGGATCCAAGTCGCATCTGCAACCTGCACCACAGCTCACGGCAACGCCGGATCATTAACCCACTGAGTAGGGGCAGGGATCGAACCCGCAACCTCATGGTTCCTAGTCGGATTTGTTAACCACTGAGCCACGATGGGAACTCCCCAATATTTCTTAATATAACGTGATTTTGGACTAGTTACTTGAGCTCTCTGAAGTCCTAGTTCCCTCAGCTGAGAAGGACTGATTGTAATACCAAGCGTGAGGTGGTTGCAAGTTTGAATGAGGTAATTGGCTTCCATCCAATTCGGGCACAAAGCAGTTGCTCAGCATGTTAGATGATATTTGTGTTAGCTCTGTTTGGGGAAGGGGGTTAAAATAGGAGATGCAGACGTGTCATAGGAGGGATTCAACAGGTCTGATAAAAATCGAGAAAAAGGGGCAGGAGAATCTCAGCAAAGTTGTAAGGGAAAAAAAAATTGGGCAGAGTCTGACAGCCCTGGAAGAAGAGTATTGCCAGCTCCAAACAGCCCCCACTCTGCAAGAGAAGAACTGGCCTGGAACTGGGACAAAGAGCACATTACAAACTCGCCCTGATGCTATTAAGTCACCGGGAGCGGGGGCACATCATCTTGTACCCTGGGAGAGAAGCTTGGGGTAAAGAAGGGGGTCCCTGCTGAGGTTCGTATTAATGTTGCAGCAGGAACTGTTCTGAAGGGATCCCTCAATAAAACTGAAAACGGATGGGGCCATAGCCGGAGCTCATTTTGCAGAGATGACAGGATCGGTAGAGTTTTAGGATTGCCAACAGGTTCTGAGCGAAACACTGAAGTCTATTGAAACCTGATTAACAGCTACTCCGGGGGCTGAAATAAGCCACCTGACTGATGGGTGGAGAAAAATCCCTTCCGCCATCAGCCTGGCGCTCTATATCATATGGGGCCTCGGAGAAGTTGAAAAATGAGTTAACAACTTTGAACCTGCTGTAAAACTCTTATCGAAGCGTTTACGGGGCATCTTACAACCTGAGTTTGCACAGCCTTGTGCACGTAATTCTATTGGCATGGTTTTATTTCATTTAATGAGTAATGGTTAAATATCTAGAAGATCCGAGTTCAAGGTCTGGCTCAGCCACCAATCAGCTGTGCTGCCTGGAAAATCCCTCTCCTTCTGTGGAACTCAGTTCCCTGAACTAGAAAGTGAGAGGATTGCATGAGATGCCCACTGATGCTCCTTCAAGCTCTGAGAACAGAAGGACACGGTAAATGCTGTCCTCAGCGCTGTGTTTGGCACCAAGGACATTTCAGAGGACATCTTGAGTCTCTGGAGAATGCGTGTGTGTGCATGTGTGTGCATGTGTGTGCCTGCGTGAGCACGCACGCACTCATGCACGCACACCCACAGTTAAGAGACATCTAACTAGGATAATGGAAATCATACATTGCCGTCATTTTACTAGCAAATTAATGTTTACTGACAAATTAATGTGTCTAATACATAAGGTAATAACACAAAGAACAACTATTTGTTTAACATCGTGTTCAAGTCGAAACTGAAGCTTTTCATAAATGGGAGACCTGAGAAAAATGACGCTGTGGGACCTCCAAAATGGCACTGTAGATTTATGAAGGGGTGATAAGACACGACCGTCCTACTCTCAAGCTGTTTTCCGACTCACCAGGAAGACAAAATATATACACCTGGGACAGAGAGCAAGCAAAGGCATGAGTTCATTGGGTGTCAGATGAGCATCCAGGGGACAAAGACTAGAGTCATTCACGGATAGGAAAGTGCTAGCTGGACCGGTGCTAGCTGGGACCGCTCTAGGAGGAGGAGGGGCTTGACCTGGGCCCTGTGGAACAAGGATTTTTTAATGTACTTTTTGGGGTCCATATCCATGGCATATGGAAGTTCCTGGTCCAGGGGTGGAATCCAAGCTGCCGCAGCCCCAACACCAGATCCTTAATCTGCTGTGCCACAAGGGAACTCCTTATATACATTTAATTATTCACTTTTTTTTGACAAAGTATACATTTATTCAGTTTGGAATAACTTCCAACGAAGGCTATTAAAGAGACAATACACCGCCTACCCTGCTAAGTCATTCTTATACAAAAAGAAGGGCTTTGAGTAAATTATCAGAAAAAATTTTTTTAATTACGCAAATGAATGTATCACATCTGTAGTTGTATAATGATCATAACAATCCAATTTCACAGGATTTCCATCCTACAACCCAAGCACATCCCCCCACCCTCCAAACTGTCTCCCCCGGAGACCATAAGTTTTTCAATGTCTGTGAGTCAGCATCTGTTCTGCAAAGAAGTTCAGTCTGTCCCTTTTTCAGATTCTACATGTCCGTGAAAGCATTTGATGTTGGTGTCTCATTGTCTGACTGACTTCACTTAGCATGATAATTTCTAGGTCCATCCTAATTATTCACTTCTGATTATGAAAATAATGCAGGTGTTTTAAATGTCTTTATGCTATTAGGTAATGGGAAACCCGACATATATTTACTTGAAGAATTAGTAGAATGTACTTGCTTGACTGCAGTTAAATCTAGAGAGAGGGTGTGTTTTGATCCAGAGAGTCAACGGTGTCGCTAGGGACAAGGTTGCCTTCTTCCTCAGCTCTGCCTTCCGAGGTATCCTCTTCATCCTAAGGCTTGTGGCTACAAGACGGCTATTGAAGTTCCTAAGCCAGGGGCTTCCTTATTCACAGCAAGTGACAGAGCATTTTCCACTGTCCCAGGATTCCAAGCAAAAGTCCAGACACTCCCTCTGGTTGGAGAAGCTTAGGTCATGTGCCTACCCTGAAACCACCCATGGAACTGCCAGGACCCGAACAAACTCACTGGATCAGTCTCAATTACAAGGTCTGCCCTGGGTATGATTTTAGTAGTAGGGAATACAGAGCCAGCATCTCTGGAGCCCATGGATCCCCAAAAAATGGATTAGTCACAGCCGGGGTGGAGATAAGGCTGCTGCAACTGTACATGTCCTTTGTAATATGTTAATGGAAGAAAATTTAGGAAGTACAGAGAATTAAAAAGAAAGTACAAATATCCTATAATCCCAACACTCAGAGGTACCAAGCATTGACGTTGTAACAGGTTTTCTTCCAGTCTTTTTTCTGAAAGAGTTAAGTCTGTGCTAAATATGCTACATGCGCTGTGTCATTTACTTGAAGCATCCCAACCCAAAAGGTAGGTACCATGGTCTCCAGTTTGTGGATAATTTGTTCAAAAACACACCTCTAGTACTCCGCGAGCTTGTCTTTGGACTCAGGTGTGTCTCTCTCTGGAACTCATGCTTTTCATCACTATGCTGTCTTCTTTCATATAGAATTGGTATCACAGTATATGTCCAGGTTTTGCTATGATTTTCTTCAGTTCCTATTACATCGTGAGTTGTTGCAGTCCTTCAACAGTCATTTTTAACAAGTGACTTCGATCAGGTTTCCGAGGACACAGACTCTGAGCTGGAGATTTGCACACAGGAAGTTCATTGGGAACACACTTGAGGGCGTGAGGGAAGCCGGACTGGCAGAAGGAGAAGGTAAAAGCCACAGGCCACGCTGTGAGAGCTTGGCAGCTGGGTTGAGTTTTCCCATCTTGAGGCAAGAGGACTGGGCTTTTATACCCTGCAACCACCAGGGGGTGTGCTGTTGGGCGGAGGCTCTCTGGCTGAGCTGAGGGCTCATTCCTGGAGAGGAACTCAGTGGCTGGGAGAAAGGGGACCTAGACAGGGCACCCAGTTTTTACTACGGCGGACAGTTTAGAGGAGATAGAATATTCCTAGGAAGACAGTGGAATCGTTCGACTTCTACATCTCCTCACAATACAACTGCTAGAAATATTTTTTCCAGCCAACAGTTTAAACATTTCCCCTTCCCCCAAACTTAGGATGGGACTTCCTATTTCATATCAAAAAGAGGGCAGGATGGTGGAATAGGAAGTGCCCTAGACATAGAGACAGGAGATCTGAGTATGAATCCTGGCTCCATTATTCATAACCAGGGTGAACCTGAACAAATGTCTTAGCCTCTCTAACCCTTAGTTTCGTCAACCAGAGCAGGGTTTTCCACCTTGGCACTAGTGATATTTGGGGCAGAATAATTCTTTGCTTGCAGGGGAGACTCTGCATTGCAGCATCGTAGGGTGTTTAGCAGCATTGCTGGCCCCTATTCACTGGAGGCCAGTAGCACCCCTTCAACCTAACTCCAGTTGTAACAATCAGAAATGTCCCCAGACAATGGCAAATATTTGCTGGGTTTCGGGTGAAAACCTCCCTTATTGAGAAACATTATTTGGAGTCTAAGTTATATCTTCCTCGTAGAGGTGTTGGGAGAGTTAAGCTAACTGAATATTCAAATCACAAACCATCAGATACCCATACCCACATGTCTCTCCAACCCTGTCCCTCGTCCCTGTTACTGTCCCATGTCAGGGTTGGCAAGAGCCAGTCTGAGCCTAATCTGTCATGCATAGGCCATTATTATTCACTTGCAGATGTCTTGGTTCTTGGGCTGTTTTGCGGAGGTTTTCAGAAAGACCCCGGCTCCTGGGTGGGGCCCTCAGGGCCGTCATTTCCCAGCGTGAGGATGTTGACAAGCAATGCTGCTCTGTGGCTTCACAGAGACCTACATGGGTGCTCCCAGCCTCATGGCATGCTGGGAGAATTACAATCCGTGCAAAATATCAGGTCTGTGCTAGGCTCTTCACTCTTCTTCCCAGCGGTATGGTCAACTCTCTGAGGGAAAGGCTGTTATTTCCTGCCTTTGTGGGTGCACTCCAGTGCCCAGAATGGGGCTCAATGAACTTGACTCTATGACGAGGGAACTAAGAGCAGGATCTCCTTCAGGTGCCTCAGTTGGCCAGTGGGGAACATTCTTCCGCCACCCCCTAGAAAGTCGAGTACTGACGGAGTCGTGGAGAGCCAGACAGCCTGGTGCCTTTCCTGGTCTCTATGCTTCCTCCCTCTTCGATCTCAGGAATGTTGCTTACTTCCTCCGGGGCTCTGTTTTCCTCCAATATAAAATGGGAATGGTAATACTATGCTATATCAGTTTCCAAGGGCTAATGTCACAGAGTACCTACCACACATTGAGTGGTTTAAACAACAAACAGCAATTTACTGTCACACAGTTCTGGAGGCTGGAAATGAAGGTCAAAGTGTGGACAGGGTTGGTCCCTTCCAAGGGCTGTGAGAGAAATATCTGTGCCATGCCTCCCTCTGGTTCCTGGTAGTGGACTGGCACTCCTTGGCATTCCTCGGCTTGCATTATCCAGATCTCTGCCTTCGACTTCACATAGCATTCTCCCTGTGTGTGTGTCTGTGTCCAAATTTCCCCGATAAGGACACCAGATATACTGGATTAGGGGGTCTACCCTACTCCAGGAGGATCTCATCTTAATGTAGCTAATTGCATCTGCAATGACCCATTTCCAAATAAGGTCAAATTTTGGTCAGGCCTTCAACAAATGACTTTTGGAGAGAATACAGTTTAACCCATAACACTGACTATTCAATGTCAAATGCTCTACATAAAATACTCAAAGGCTTCGGCTCATTGTAAATATTCCACACGTGTTAACTATTCTTATTCTTCTTGTTATTCATCAAACTTGTAATGGGTGCCTTCTGTGTGCCAGGAAATGTGCTGGGTGGTAGAGACACTAAGGTGAATTATCTGTGGTCCTTGACCCAAAAGATGCCCAGAACCACAGACATAAATAAATAATTACATTCCTGACAGTCTTCAGAGCTAGATCAGTTTCTTAGCTTGCTAAGCCATTTGTACATCTAATGGTATCTGGGGTCAAAATAAAGATCTCTTATGCCATTAGACAATGAAGAAAGTCCATCGTTCAGAGGAAAGAAGGTTTCCTTTTTTCCCGGCTTCTTTATATCTTTTGGGGAAAAAAATTTCCAAGCGTCATGGTCAAACACTACTCTGATTTCTTGTGCAAAGTTTAAGGTGACCTTTCCCCTTCCTAATATATCATTTTGATGAAGCCAAAATTTTCTGAGATTCTCAAGACTGGCAGAAAAATAACTTGAGAAACGGGTCCCAAATTGGTAACTGAAGATAAGTTGGAGGGCAGTTCCTTCCTCAAGTGTTGCCGTATATCTTACTTCATTGCATGTTGATAGTGTATTAAAATTGAAATAAAAATAAAATATTATCTGTGCCATTAAACCTGACCAATTCTCACTTCACTAATCTCCGAACCCTGATTCTCGCTGAAAGGCGGACCATCTTAACCCACTCTTGGCAAAGACGTGCAACAGAAAAGAGTTCTGAGAGGCAGAACTTTCATCTTTTGGAAAAAAAAAAAATCCTGTCCTCATTTAATATTTATGGAGCACGCACACTGTGTGAAGTCCTGTATCACACGATGCCCTTTCCTGGCAGAGAAGACATTGGTGACAAGGGAGACGTTAAATAGACCGGGGACTTCATGAGGACAGAGTTTGGGGGGAGCAGTTTCAGGAAGGACCTGGGTAATACCTGTCATCCACACACTCAAGGAGCCAACCCCTGGGAAGCATGGCCCCTACCCACGGACTTCCTGCCTCCCACCGTCTAGCCTGGCAGCCCTCTAGCCAGAGCTGCTCATTGGAGAGGGTCCAGAGGTGATGGGGGACTCTGGTGGGGGATGAGGAATAGGACCCAGGAGTGAATGCCACCTCTAGATTGTTTAGGGCATGCCATGGGGGGTGGGTAAGGGGGCGGTGATCCAGCTGGTGCCCTGCTCACCCAGCTGGCTCAAGAGGGTACCACCTGCTCCTGGTCCATAAAGCAGACAAGAAGTTCCCCAGACAGAGAAGGCAAACACACTCCAAGCAGAAGCAGCAGTGTGTGCAGACACAGGGGATGGAAGGGGTGTGGCATGTTCCAGGAGTGCTGCAGGGTTCCCCATGGCAGGGCATGTGGTGCAGCGAGGGAGGGCTGGGAGATGGGGCCATAGGGGTCAGGCCAGCCTGGGAAGAGCATGGAATGCTGTTCTAAGGAGCCTGAGCTCATTCCGCAGGAGCTGAGCAAGCATCTTGGGTTTCTTCCAGATGGAAACAAACAAACATGACAAAAGACATGATCAGAGTTTTGTTTCCAAGAGACCCTTCTAGGAGCAGTGTGGATGGGGCAATTAGGGTGAGGTGGGGGAGAACCTGGAAATAAAGAAGGGAGGCTGTTGCAGTAGATCCATTAGGAGATGCTAAGAGCTCCAGCCAAGTACAGCAGGGGCACAGCAGGGAAGGAACTGAGGGGACTGTCTAGAAGTGGTCCAGAGTGGTGATTTAGAACGTGGTCCCCTGGAGTTCCCCTGTGACTCGGCAGGTTAAGAACCCAACATAGTGTCCATGAGGATGCGGGTTGGATCCCTGGCCTCGCTCAGTGCATGAAGCATCCAATGTTGCTGCAAGCTATGGTGTAGATCACAGATGCAGCTTGGATCCTGTGTTGGGGCCGCTCTGATTCGACGACCCCTAGCCTGGGAACTTCCATATGCCATAGATGTGACTTAAAAAAAAAAAAAAATGTGACCCCAGAGCTAGGCCTCCTGGGTTTGAATCCACTGTACTGTTCACCAGACTTGTGAACAATCCCTCCCTTCTCAGTGTTTTAATTTCCCCACACACGAGGTTGTTAATAGTGACACTATGCCTCATATATGACAGAAGCCTTCAGAACAGTTCCTGGCACAGACTCAATTCCTTTTAAGAACGTTACATCTTAGGAGGAGACAAAATTGACAGGATTTGGCGCTTGGTTCGAAGGAGGGAAAAAGAGGCTCCCTGGTGCTTCCAATACCAATGCTGCCCCCTCCCCATTATTTAGCTACTGGGGAACACAGGCTACTGGGCTGGACATTCTGAGATCAGGTTTACCCGCTCTCTCTCTAACCTTCGGCAGATGCCTTAATCCCCTGTCTTAGTCTCCACGTCTGTAAAATGGGCCTAATATTGGAGTACTACTAATGCCTACCTCTAAAGTCTCTGTGGATTAAATGGGATACTATAGGCAATAGCCAGCACATTGAGAGGGCTCCAAAGACTCAATTCTTATTTGTATTATCACTCACCAAAGTAGAAACTAGGAGTTCCCGTTGCAGCGCAGCAGAAACGCATCTGACAAGTATCCAGAGGAGGAAGGTTTGATCCCTGGCTTCACTCAGTGGGTTAAGGATCCAGCGCGTTGCTGTGAGCTGTGGTGTAGGTCACAGACATGGCTCGGATCTGGCATTGCGGTGCCCATGGCGTAGGCACAGCTCTGCTTCGACCTCTAGCTTGGGAACTTCCATGTGCCATGGGTGCAGCCTTAAGAAGACAAAAAAAAAAAAAAAAAATAGAAACTACAGGGGAGAAGCAGCGTTAGATGACAAAGGAGGGAAATAGAGTTTGGCATGGTTTATGCAGGGGGCAGCCAGAACTAAGAAGGGGAACCCAGCTGAGATGGAGAAGGGCACTCTTGTTGAGGAAGACGAAAACTATTAAGCCTCCAGTGAAGGACGGATCATTCTCTCTGCTCATGTGCTTGAGACATACTTAGGAGAAAGAAGAATTCGCAGGAAAGAGATCAGGGAGATGGCTTTACAGTGGCAGAGCTGGGTGAACATGTAAATCAAAACATTTATGCTTGTATCAAAATGCGAGTCACAGCTGGATCTAAAATGTTTAAACGTTGGGGGTAGAAATTTTTCTAAAATGTTACACACTTCTCTACTAATTGACATTCAGCACAGCTCTTTACGTATTCTTTCAATGTGTATTTATTGAGGGCTTCATACTAAGTTTGAGGCTAGCTCTTTGGGAGACTCAGGTATAAAACAGAAAAAGCCTCTGGCTTCCAGGAGCTTCCTTCTAATTTTCAGTATCATAAACTCTGCATCGAAAACATGCTTATATTTACACTTTGGGATATTTTATGGCAGTATTTCCTCAAATTAAAATTCTCAAGGGGATTCTTCCCCAAAAGAGGATGTACTTTGAGCATTGCTATAGTAGACTGACAGAAAGGGAGAATTTCATTTTTTTTTTTTTTAGCTTATGTAAAACATACGGAAAACTACACATAATATACATGTGCCCAATACCCAGATTGAACAAATCTTTAAAGTTAGAAAAAATATTTTCTTGAGGTTTTTTTAATTAAAAAAAAAATTGACACACCTGAAAACCGTCTTTGTTAACCTGCATACAAAACTACGTATTTTTTTTAAAGCAGGATGTAAAGTTATTCCGTGTTGTTCTCCTGATAGGAATTTAGCAACATTCGCAACCCACTGAGCTTCTCTCCTTTTATTTACTATTTATTATTATGTAGAGATTTTATTTCACGTTTATATAATAGTTTAGACCTCTGAAAAGTAAATTCATTAGATGTCCAATTTATCGACTCCCCGCTGTCTCTTGTTTCCCTTTATTTTTTATTTATTTATTTATTTATTTTTTAGGTCCGCACCCGTGGCATATGGAGGTTCCCAGGCTGGGGGGTGAATCGGAGCTGTAGTCTCCGGCCTATGTCACAGCCACAGCAACTCAGGATCGGAGCTGCGTCTGCCACCTACACCACAGCTCACGGCAACACTGGATCCTTAACCCACTGAGCAAGGCCAGGGATTGAACCTACGTCTTCATGGATGCTAGTCAGCTTCATTTCCACTGAGCCATGATGGAAACTCCCCCATTCCTTTTGGATTTACTTTTAGGTGGGTCTATAGAAAGTAAACTGTCTTAGAATTTTATGACCAAGATGTTTTTATTTTATACTGATTTCGAATGAAGGTTTGGCTAGGTATAGGATTCTAGAGTCACCTTTTTTTTTCCCTCCCATCAGCACTTTGAAGGTATTATTCCATTGTGTTGCCATAGAGAAATCTGCTGTCGGCCTAGCTGTCATTCTTGGAAGGTAAAATCCGTCTCTTTGGTAAATTTCATTTCATTTATTTTATTTATTTATTTTCTTTATTTTCTTTTTTAGCCACCCCACAGCATATGGAGTTTCTGGGCCAAGGATCAGACCCCAGCCACCGTTGCGACCTACACTGCAGTTGTGACAGTGCTGATCCTTAACCCACTGTGCTGGGCCAGGGATTGAACCCGCATCCTGGCACTGCAGATGCTGCTGATCTCATTGAGCCACAGCAAGAACTCTTCTTTGGTAAATCTTAGACTTAAAAAAAAAAAAAGAAAGAAAAAAGCTTTTTTGTTTCTGTAGTTTCTTTACAATGAGTCTAGATATAATACTTTGAGTAGATGTTTAATCTGAGTGGGCAAGTCAAATGCAATCAAGTTTCGTTTCATTATTTGCAAACACCTCTTGGAGTCGCTGTGAGAATTAAATGAAATAATAAACCTGAAATACTTTGTAAAGTTTGTAACAATGTACCGATGGCAGCTAGTTAAGAATTTAGAGTTATTTGGGAGAAACATTATTATTATTAGAGGAAGATAGAACAACCAGGTATTTCTCATCAAGGAACAATTTACTGGTTAAATGAGTAATTAGATTTGGGGGGCACATAACAGGTACCAGTCACTGAGAGTCTGATCCCCTGTGGCAAATCGGGGTCTTATCAGGAGTTCCTGTTGTGGCTCAGCGGGTTACGAATCCGACGAGTAGAGTTCTGGTCATGACACAGTGGAGACGAATCCAACTAGGAACCATGAGGTTGCAGGTTCGATCCCCAGCCTCGCTCAGTGGGTTAAGGATCTGGCGTTGCTGTGAGCTGTGGTGTAGGTCGCAGACATGGCTCAGATCTGGTGTTGCTGTGGCTCTGACATAGGCCGGCAGCAACAGCTCCAATGAGACCCCTAGCCTGGGAACCTCCATATGCCATGGGTGCGGCCCTAAAAAGACAAAAGACAAAAAGAAAGAAAGAAAGAAAGAAAGAAAGAAAGAAAGAAAGAAAGAAAGAAAGAAAGAAAGAAAGAAAGAAAGAAAGAAAGAAAGAAAGAAAGAAAGAAAGAAAGAAAGAAAGAAAGAAAGAATCCAACTAGTATCCATGAGGATTCAGGTTCAATCCCTGGTCTCGTTCAGGGGTTAAGGATCTGGTATTGCCATGACCTGTGGTGTAGGTCGCCGCAGATGAGGCTTGGATCCCGAGTTGCTGTGGCATAGGCTGGCAGAGCCTGGGAACTTTCATATGTTGTGGGTGTGGCCCTAAAAAGCCAAAAAAGAAAAAGACGGGGGTGTCTTATCTAGGCCATGTCCTAGCTCTCCAGAAATTCGTTCTGTCTGGTTGAGAATTTCCTTTCCAGGAGTTCCTGTCGTGGCTCAGTGGTTAACAAATCCGACTAGGAGCCATGAGGTTGCGGATTCAATCCTTGGCCTTGCTCAGTGGGTTAAGGATCCGGCATTGCCGTGAGCCATGGTGTGGGTTGCAGACACGGCTCAGATCCCGAGTTGCTGTGGCTGTGGTATAGGCCGGTGGCTACAGCTCCAGTGAGAGCCCTCGCCTGGGAACCTCCATATGCCGCGGGTGCGGCCCTAGAAAAGGCAAAAAGACAAAAAAAAAAAAAAAAAAAGAATTTCCCTTCCAATGTGATGTTCTGTTTCCCAGGCAGACCCTTATCTCCCCCTTGATTATGATTTGCAGTATTTTCCAATAAATATCCTTTGTTCAACCCAACCCTAAGGCCTCCTATCTCAGCTCTGCCTAGTTCTCACGGGAAACTGAGCATTGATAGCAAAAATGTGACAGTAATTTAGGCAGGAAGAATAACAATATATTAATGAATGGCTGAAAAGGTGTGAGCTGAGGCAAAAGGTAAAAACTCAGGATGGGAACAAAATACATACGCCCCCTCCACCCCTGCCCCACTCCCACCTCGCACATCCCCGAACAATGTTTATAAATCAGGTTTCACCTAACGCAGCCATAGCTGACTTCCTAAAGGAGCACATCAAATTACCCAAAAGGTCAGTGAATGTAAAATACTATACTGACTGTTATGGGATCATTTTTAATCTTCTTCATCACCTAAAACATTGAAGAAAAAATATATATTTAAATAAAGTGGAGTAACTAATGAGAGTTTTTCAGTTATACTGCTGAAGTCAGGAGATATTTTTTTATCCTAAATACTTGACACTTGCTGGAAATTCCATCCAATTACCCAAGACATTTAGGGAATGAACAGCCATCCTGAATTTTTCATGGACAGCCAGCTTTAGGAGGGAGGAAAAAAAAAAATGAAACAAAACGTGAAAGTATTTGTAAAGTTGTGCTGACCAGAAAGGAAAAAAAAAAGAAAGGAAGGAAGGAAACATAGGATGACTTTTTTTTTCCCCCATTCTTGCTGAATTTCATCTCATCTTTCCTTTCTCCGCTGTCAGGCCAGGTGGATTCTGACACAAGGTGTCTAATCTAAGGCTGCAGCCGGATGTGCCAAGTCCAGGAAATGTGACGGGATGAAAGATGTAGGTTTTTATTGTTTGTTTTCGAGAAGCAGTGAAAGAAAAAACATTTGGAGGGAGGGGAGCAGGTATACTCTCAAGAAATGAAAAGTCCAATTTGGTCCGGCCACGGAACCAAAGATGACATAAGCCTGATGAGCAAGGCCTCCGAAATAGAACGGCCTGGCCGTCAGCTCAGCCACCTGGCTGCAGCTGCTTTCTGCGCACATAAATATTTGAGCAAGGCAAATGGGCTGTTTTGCCTTCTGGGGATGGAAACTCTCTGCTCCCGTCTTATCTCATTGGCAGGGGTGGGAATGAGAAGCAGGGGGCAGCCTGGCCTTGATGAGTGAGAAGCACGGTGGGGTGACTGCCCCGCAGGGCTCCCCAGGAGGCCCTGGCCGATTCTTTCCTCTTGATTCTTTGGCTCCTTTTTGCCTGCTCTTCTTTTCTGCACGTCCCTCTTTCCTGGCAACTCATCTCTCACTCATTTTTTTTTTCTTCTATCCCTTTATCTGGGTGACCTGTCATTTTTTTTCCTGAACTCCCAAGGCTTCCCAGATTTCAGCCAGGCCCCGCTCTGGGCCCCAGGCGTGTCGGGACAGCTCAGCACAAATGAGGCTCCTCTTCTCTTTGAGACCTCGATGGGCTCTAGAGGGGGTGGTGTCACCCAACCCCTACCTTAGAACGGGAACTCTTACGAGAACGGGGATCTAGTCTCTCCTTTGTCCCCGCATACCCACCTCATAGAACAGTGCCCACACATAACAGGTCATCAGTGCAAATGTGTCGAAAGAACAGAGGTCATCCAGTCCTTTCCTAAGTCAGGCTGGACTCAGCCTTCCGCCTTTGCTACCACTACTGGCCAACTCATCTCCTCCTGCAGCGCTCCGTTCAAGGTTGCCTCCTCTAGGAAGCCTTCCCTGATTGCAGATCCTCCCAGAACATCCTGCTCACTTCATCACTCGCTTCCACACGGTATTGTGTTGTCTGTTGGCATGGCTGACCTCTTGTGCCCCCCACTCCCTGACACACATACACACTGAAACTCCCCTGGGCAGAGACCAAAGGCTCAATAAATGTCACTAAATCATTGGAGCCTCTGAGACATGAATACCTAATGTCTTAGGCCACGTCCCCGGCCCTCCCTGCTTTCTACCAACTCAGATCACACTCATCCTTCTGACCCAGATTATGAAGATTTCTTTAACACGACACTATTTGCATCGATCTAATCTCCAAAGACAAGGAGGAATGAGCACATTAAAAGCCTATTTTGTGTGAGAATACTGATGGGGACAAATATTGGTAAAATGTTTGGGGAGGGTAATTTGGCCAAGGATATCAAAAGCCTTAAAATGGACCCAATTTTTGACACAACAATTCCACTTCTTCTAAGAATGTGTTTTGTAGAAAGAATGTAAAAAGTGCCCAAAGGGTTTTCCAACCAGGTGTTCACAGCAGTTCATGTTTATAATGTTAAGAATTTGGAAACCCACAGTAAGTGATCCGTTACATGCATACAGGTAACCCTATAATGAAACTTTTTTAAACATTTAGAAATAGTTATTGACCTGACAAGCTGCTGATGGTGTTATTGTTGTTGAATGAATCTGCGTGGAACATGGTCTCATTAATGTTTTAGGTATTTCTTTTTAATTGCAGTACGGTTGATTTATAATGTTGTGTTAATTTCTGTACAGCAGTGACTCAGTTATATATATATATCTTTGTTTTCGTATTCTTTCCCATTATGGTTTATCACAGGATATTGAATATAGTTTCATGTGCTATACAGTAGGACTTTGTTTATCCATCCCATATGTAATAGTTTGCCTCTGCTAACCCCCAAATCCTACTCCGTCCCTCCTCACCCCCTCTTTATATTTTAAAAAAACAAACTTTTATTTGCATAGGAAAGAATCTTGAAAGGTATATAACCTAGTAATGAGTGAGATCGTATATGATTTTTATACTCTTTGAAAAAATGTATTGGACTCTAATTGACCTACCATGTTGTATTAGTTTCAGGTGTACAGGATAGTGAATCAATTATATACATATATGTATGTGTATATCTGTATGTATGTATACCTATATTCTCTCTTTATTCCCATATAGGTTATTACAGAATATGGAGTAGTTTCCCTGTGCTACAAAGTAGGTTCTTGCCAGTTATCTATTCTATACATACTTTATACTTTTTTTTTGTCTTTTTAGGGCTGCACCTGTGGCATATGGAGGTTCCCAGGCTAGGGATCGAACTGGAGCCACAGCTGCCAGGCTACACTACAGCCACAGCAACGCAGCATCCAAGCCACATCTGCAACCTATACCACAGCTCACGGCAATGCCTGATCCTTAACCTGCTGAGCGAGGCCAGGGATGGAACCTTCGTCCTCATGGACACTAGTTGGGTTCATTCACCACTGAGCCATGGGAACTCCTGTACTTTTTAAAATCTGTGTTTTCCCACTTTATTTTTCATCAGTGAACCAGAATCACTCATGCACTGGGTTTATTTAAGTAATTTTAAAAAATTGTCTGAATGCTGTGTTCTTCTTTGACTCTAAAAGTAAGGTATTCAAAGTCAAATAGACTTGAAAAAATAAAATTCTCATAAGGAATAAGGAACATTTTAGATCCAAGATGTTCAAGGGAGAGCCTTTCTCTGCCTAAGCCTGTAGCCGTGTGTGTGTCTAATTTCCCATTGCTCACAGGGACGGTGACACAGAATCATTACCCTTGAAATGGGTTTGTGTAATATAAAAAATCAGGGTCTCCTCTCCAGTTAGCAAGTGTGTGAACATTTGTGGGAGTTCCCACGCTCACGCCGAGGGGAGAGTCCTGTGACATCTCATCCCCGTTGTGTTGCGCTCAATCACTTGGAGAAAATGTGTAATGTAATGGGGGTATTACACGGGGTGATATTATGGAAAATCCTAATTGGTACCAAAGTAATTCTTAGTAGAGTGGACTATAAAACCTTCAGTGCCGTTCTAACTAATCACCCCTGTGGCATTCTGAGCAAATGCAGGTTAATGGTGACGATCTTAATTTTTTTATTAATTAAATTAAGTGTATAATCTGACAGTATAAACCCATTGTCGGTGTTCATCATGCTGATAATAAATGGCTTGAGTGCTTGGCACCTTTGGTTTTACCGGAGCCCTGAATGCTTCCATCCACTGCTCATGAGCTGAAAGCTCTTCAAGTGGATCATTAGCGCCCAGAGACAGCAAATAATGAAGCCATAGGCCAGGGGCTGAGGTAAGCAGCAGCAGGTGGACTCAGGGGCTGAGCGAAACCTCCAAACTCAGAGGCTACAACGGCTCAGCCCTCTGCTCTCCCATCTCTGTATCTTGGGTGTCTCTTTAGCAACTGATTTCTCATAATATTTACAGGTGGGATGGGATTTCCCATCGTGGCTCAGCAATTGACGAACCCAACTAGGATCCACGAGGATGGGGGGTTTGATCCCTGGCCTTGCTCAATGGGTTAAGGATCCGGCATTGCCGTGAGCTGTGGTGTAGGTCAGCAGCTATAGCTCCGATTCGACCCCTACCCTGGGAACTTCCATATGCCATGAGTGCGGCCCTAAAAAGACAAAGAAAAAATAAAAAATAAAGGTGGGAAAGAGAATGAATTCAGAAAAGGGAATGTGAAAGTAAAATGCTTAATAAACACTTCAGTGGCCCAAAGGCCAGCTCCGTCTCCTTGAGTTTTAGGGATGGGAAGAGGCCTTAGTCATCAGGGTTTCCCCCACATTTTGACTTGCAACCAGCATCTGGCAACATCTCTACTTGCTAATTTATTCCGCCATGATGTGCTTCGGCTTGCTTTTCCAAAGTTTCTTCCCTGGAAGACAAATCCTGCCAGATACATCCTAAACTGGAATCTGTGGATAAATACATGTGAGAAACTCTGCCTTTTACCTTTTCCTCTTGGACATGTATGGTATAAATTAGCATCTTGAAGACAAGGATAAGTCCTTTCAAAAAGATATATATTAATATTTTCTAAACCCATAGTATCTAACCAAACTTATTGAGTCATAGAATTCATTAGAATCACCCCACAGAGCACACTTCAGCTACAGACGGCCTTAGATATCTGCTAGTTTGCTGATAGCCCAGTGATCAGATGGAAAGAACAATTTCCTGATTCTTCTTAAATCCTGGCATAACAGAGATGAAATCTCCCTTGACTATAGCTAAATCCCTTGATAAAAACATAGAGTTATAGGGTTTTAGGCTTGGAAGGGACCTTGGACACCCTATATCTTAATACCCAGCTCCTTGCAGGAATTCATGATGGACATGATGGGCATGCTGCCATCTTTGCTTAGATGCTTCCAATGGCAGGGAGCTCAGCGACTTGGATAGGTAGTAAGACGTTTACTACTTATGACTTGACACCCAAGTCCATAAGACATTGAGTCATCCTCAACTGTCCTCTTCTGTTGAGCTAAAATCTGCTTCTTTGAGGTCCTAGGTTTTATCACAGAATAATATAGAATAATCCACTTTCTTATGTCTACATATCGGTTCTTATATCCTCAGTTAACATATCAGAAATTATCACTTTTTTCTCTTTCTTTCTTTCTGTCTTTTTAGGGGTGCACTCGTGCTAGGGGTCAAATCAGAGCTGCAGCTGCTGGCTTATGCCACAGCCACAGCAACGCCACATCCAAGCTGCATTGCAACCTATACCACAGCTCACCGCAATGCTGGATCCTTAGCCCACTTAGTGAGGCCAGGATAGAACCCGCGTCCTCATGGATCCTAGTCAGGTTTGTTACTGCTGAGCCATGATGGGAACTCCAGGAATTATCAGTCTCTGCATCTCAAAATATAATCAGAATAAATAAAGAAAAAGGTGCTTGAATGTCTAGTGGGGGTGGGGTAAGGAAATAATCTTAACTATCTGACTTACAGAAATAATAGAAAGCTCTTATTTTAAATCCACTAAGTTCTAAAAACAAAAGTGCTTTTCATAAGTTTGGTGCAAGACCTTCTAGTGACTGGTTTTGGTCAGTTCAGGCTGCTGTAACAAAGTACCCTAGACTGGGTGGCTTACAAACAATACAAATGTATTTCTCCCAGTCTGGAGGCTGGAAATTGGAGATCAGGGTGCCAGCCTGATCGAGCTCTTTCAGGTTGCCAACTGCCAACTTCTTGTGTCCTCACACAAGGAAAAGAGGGCAAGAAAGCCTCCTAGGGTCTCTTTTACAAGGGCACTCATTTTTTTTTTATAAGGGTCCTACCATCATGACCTAATTGCCTCCAAAAGGCCTCACCTCCTAATACCATTCGGGGTGAGGATTTCAGCATGTGAATTTCAGGGCGGGAGACACAAACATTTAGTCCATTGTCGTGACAAAATATAAACCAACTGATGTGAAATTATTTATAATCTTTAATTATTCTGCTTAGTGAGCTATGCACATATTTGATTAAAGAAAGAGTAATATGTTTGATCACATAAATATTCATGTGTTTCCTCAAACTCCATGGGGACTATTACACAGTATACAGTATACGCACCGCATTACCTTTCTAAAATCAGACAGAGTCAAAATTCTGAGACACATCAGGCCCCAAGGACTGTGGACCAGGAGCTCTGACAACTTCCTTTTCTTGGTACTTTCTATGTGCTCACCTGTTAACCTGTACTAGTTTCTCTCGTCCTCGCAATCCTGTGCGGGAAATACCGTCAGCCCCCACCTTACGGATGAGGAAAGTCCTCTGGTTTGGCAGACATTCTTCTCTCTCTTTTTTTTTTGTCTTTTTGTTGTTGTTGTTGTTGTTGTTGCTATTTCTTGGGCCGCTCCCGCAGCATATGGAGGTTCCCAGGCTAGGGGTCGAATCGGAGCTGTAGCCACCGGCCTACGCCAGAGCCACAGCAACGCAGGATCCGAGCCACGTCTGCAACCTACACCACAGCTCATGGCAACGCCGGATCGTTAACCCACTGAGCAAGGGCAGGGACCGAACCCGCAACCTCATGGTTCCTAGTCGGATTCGTTATCCACTGTGCCACGACGGGAACTCCATTCTTCTCTTCTTACTGCCTATTTGCTATTTGCAAAGACAGCCAGTTCTCCTATCATGTACTAATAGAGAACAGAAAAATTAAGCCACGGATTCCAACGTAGGACACCGGTCAATGCCAGGAAAACCCCAGCCAGGAAAGGGAGACTCTGAGGCCCAGTGATGCAAGAACCACTCTCAGAGAAATCTCTGTCAGCCTCCGTCTGCAAGGTAATTAATGGATTTTGTGGTGTTCATGGATCTTCAACTGTTCTTTTCCCACCTAACCCTTCAAAAACTTTAGTGTGACTGGGAAAGCCATAGGCGTCCTTTGCAGAGAAAACTATTTTGAGTGTTGAATTAATTTACATCAAGGCTTGGGTCTAGCTTCTGGGATAGAAGTTTCTTACTGCCTAATGCACCCAACCCCATAAGACTATTATGAGATTTGAGGATTACCAGCCATTCAGAAATCTATCCCATTTGTTCTTCCTCTATGCTCGAAATTTCCATACGAGTATTTGTCTTTGTCAGGGTACTGAAAGCAACGACTGAGATATACGTATTCCAAATCCCATGTAAGGGTCAACCTAATAAGCCATTTATAAACTTAACTTAAATAATCAAGTGAGCTAGTCAGGCATTTAGCCAGGTCCAGAGGGAACCGGACATAGCATAGATCAGATTTGATGAGGAATGCAAGAAAAGAAGGTCTGAAGCACGGATGCTTCCAGGAAACGTCTACACAGCGTGTTACATTGGGAGGGTCACGGCCCAGATCAGTGCCATCAAGCAGTGGCTGCAGGAGGCACTACAGGAGGCACTACAAGGAAAAACGAGGTCGGAGAAGGGGGAGTCTCCCCAAGTCGGTATCACCCACATCAGCCATTTCCATAGGGTTGTGCCTATGCTTGTAGACCCTCTTAAAATAGCTGAATCACAACATTTTAGAACATTTACCAGATCACATCACTCATCAGCTAGTGTCCAGGAGCTGGCGTGGATGCTTGAGTTAAAGAACCAGGAAAACAAAGAAAGGGAGCAGGAAATAGCATGTGTTAAGAACTCCCAACCTCAGCCCACACCAGCATCCCCTCTGCTGTCCATTGTGCAGCCACACTCCCACCTGTGCTGACCCCTCAGCTGGGAAGTTCACCTTTTCCCACTCTCTGCTAAGGGAACACAGCCTCATCCCTGTGTTCAGCCTCAATGGCAATCCACAGAGAGGCCTTCGCTACCCCACACCTACCCTCCGCTCCAGCCATACTCCATTGTTCTCTGGGGGTTTCTTTCCCTTCAGAGCACTCACTGCCACTTTGGGGGTATATGTGTATTTATTTATTAATGTCTGCATATGCCCCACGAGTCCTCATCAAAAGCAGGTCCTTAAAAACCTGTTCACTGGGAGTTCCTGTTGTGGGCTCAATGGAAACGAATCTGACTAGTCTCCAGGAGGATGTGGGTTCAATCCCTGGCCTCGCTCAGTGGGTCGGGGATCCAGCGTTGCCATGAACGCTGGTGTAGGTCGCAGACGTGGCTCAGATCCTGCCGTTGCTGTGGCTGTGGCGTAGGCCGGCAGCTGTAGCTTCAATTCAACCCCTAGCCTGGGAACTCCCAAATGCCATGAGTGCAGCCCTAAAAGGAAAAAAAAAATCTGTTCACTGAATCATTGGCAGGCACTGTGCTCTCTGTTTCAGACATGGTAGCTTTTTTCCATCTTCATAATAGCCCTCTGAGTTAGTTTTCACAGATGACATTAAGGAGGCTTATAACTCCGAGGGGCTCATTTTCATACCCTGGAATTGTGCAGTGCACATCCTGCACAGCAGGCGTATACAGCAACCCTCCTCGGCGACCTCTTGATCCATACCATTTAGAAATGACATTATCTCTAAAGGAAAAGTATCTCTCTGCTTTCCCCACCTTGGTGACAACCATGACTGGAGGGGTTAATAATGAACAGAAAGTCCAATTAGCTGCACCCATCAGAGCCGTCCCCTTGAAATCCCTAAGAAAAGGCTCTTCTGTTCGTATATCATGTTAATAATTAATTGATTGGTTAATCAATTAACTAACTCCTGTAAGGTTTGTCCTGTCCTCTTTTGTTCCCTCCATGTGTCCTGGTCAGGGTCAGTGGGCCTGTGCTCCTAAGCATTAGATTGACCTGAAAGTCTCTGAAAGAAGGACCATTTGGAAACAAATACGGGATCGATGCTTAATGCCTTGAAATGTTATGAGGAAGCTGCTCATTTTATACCTGTTGAGAACAGTTTTCTTAAAGTACTGATTGAGCATTGATTGAAGATATACAGCAGTTCCTGGATATATCATATGGGTAAGTGCAGAGCTTGCCTTCAAGGAGCTCTCAGTCAAATGCGACAAAGGGAAAGACCAGGAAGACTTCTCGGAAGAGGAAGGACAGGGGGACAGGAGAGAGGGGAGGAGGGGTGGCCGTGGGCAGGATCCTGGGCAGAGGGTAGGGACCGTTTGAAGGCTCTGTGATCTCAGAGATGGAGTAAAAGCAGAAGCCCAGGCTAGAGAAGAAACAGGGCACCCTTTTACCTGGCTACTTAGAGAAGAGCCTCTGCATTGCAATATTTTAGAAGATACTGCAAAGACACGTGGTATCGTGAATTTTTACTTGAGATATAGATCACCTTACTCTTCTTGCTGCTCTCAACCCTGACCCTCACCAGTTAGTTCTCAGGTAACCAGTTCCCTTTGTAAGATGAAGGACAAAGGCCAGTTTTCAAGAAGTGCCAAATATTCCATTCCCATCAGGCTTTTAAAAATGTCTTTTGCACTCTAACACTTTAAATACCAACTGAGCCATCCATAAGGTGTCCCAGCTGAGATCAGTGGTTCCCGCCCTAGCTGTTCATCAGAATCACTTGCAGTGCATTTTAAAAACACACATGCTCAATCTAATGAAGCTAAACTTAGATATACGCTCAACTCATCACTGCCTCTCCTAGGGAAATAGTCATCAGAAATACAAAGTCCACCAAAAGACATTCAAGAATTTCATGGCAGCATTATTTGTTACAGCTCTGTAAGGAACCACTCAAAGGGCTTGCAACAGCTGCATAAATAAATGAACGGCTGCAAAGTCATACAGTGAAATAGCAGACAGCACTGAAAAAGGAATGGCCTCATGCTACACATAATATCATGGACACATCTCATAAACACAAAGGACTACCATATGATCCAGCAACCTACTCTTGGGCATATATCCAGGCAGAATTTTCCTTGAAAAAGACACATGCACCCACATGTTCATTGCAGCACTATTCACAATAGCCAAGATATGGAAACAATTCAAATGTCCATCGACAGAGGATTGGATTAGGAAGATGTGGTATATATGCACAGTGGAATACTACTCAGCCATAAAAAGAACAAAATAATGCCATCTGCAGCAACATGGATGGAACTAGAGAATCTCATACTGAGTGAAATGAGCCAGAAAAAGAAAAATACCATATGATATCACTTACATCTGGAATCTAATATATGGCACAAATGAACCTTTCCACAGGAAAGAAAATCAGGGACATGGAGAACAGACTTGTGGTTGCCAAGGGGGAGGGGGAGGGAGTGGGATGGACTAGGAATCTGGGATTGATAGATGCAAACTACTGCCTTTGGAATGGATAAGCAGTGAGATCCTGCTGCGTAGCACTGGGAACTATGTCCAGTCACTTATGATGGAGCATGGTCATGTGAGAAAAAAGAATGTATATCTGTATGTGTGACTGGGTCACCTTGTTGTACAGTAGAAAATTGACAGAACATTGTAAACCAGCTCTAATGGAAAAAAATAAAAATCATTAAACAAGTTTTGTTAAAAAAAAAAAAAGAATACTGATTCCTGAAGCCAGGGTGAAGAGTAAATGATGTTTGACACCTGTAAGTGCCACTTATTATATATAGCAAAGGCTACCTATGCATTAGCTCTTATTTTTCACAAAATCCCTATAAAATAAGCTACTGTAATAATGCGACTCTCACAGCTGAGAACACCATGCTTAGGGAGGCTCCATGACTGGTCCAAGGTCACACACAGCTGGTGAAAAGCAAGAGCAAGCCAGTTTGCCTGACCTGAGTGCTTGAATATTTTGCTCTCATTTTCTCTCTTTTTCACTATTTCTCTTTCAGTTGGGTTTTGGTGGACACAGGGATTAGACATTTGAAGAGAAGATTCTTTTAAAGAGAGCTTTCAAGAGCCTGGAAAGTCGAAATATGTCATCAGCCAACGCGAAGTGACAAGACGTGCCCCCTGCAAGGAAGGAAAGGAGTGCTTCCAAGTCGAGTTTCATTTTGCAAGGAGGAATGAATTCGGGTAACCTTTCTCGCTCCCTGAAGTTAAAAATACCTTCTAAAAATGAGTTTGTCATGTCTTGTTGCATAACACCGAGCAGTATTTATAGAACATGGAAGTGAATGTGAAAACTTGTATTTTGATTCATGGCATATTAGGAGCTGGGCTTTTATTAATAACTCTGACTTGAATTTTTCCTCCCAAGTTATTGGAGTGTTTATTAAACTTTTAAAGTATTTTTTCTGACTCTGAAAGGGGTATAGAAAGATAGAGACAGGGAAGGAGCACATTTCTGAAGACATTAACATTGTCCAAGACTGAAAAAGCAATTCCGTGTATTTTACCTGTCAGCCTGAGAGCTGCCTTTCTGTAACTAAGAGTATGGGGTATCCGGGCCCCAAATAGTGAAAAATTACGTTTTTCTTGAGTTGGGTTTTTTTGTTTGGTTGTTTTTTTTTTTTTTTCCGTCTTTTTGCCTTTCTAGGGCCGCTCCCATGGCCTATGGAGGTTCCCAGGCTAGGGGTCTAATAGGAGTTGCAGCCGCCAGCCTACACCACAGCCACAGCAAAGCAGGATCCCAGCCGAGTCTGCGCCCCACACCACAGCTCACAGCAACAACAGATCCTTAACCCACTGAGCAAGGCCAGGGATCGAACCCGCAACCTCATGGTTCCTAGTTAGATGCATTAACCACTGAGCCACGATGGGAACTCCTTGAGTTAGTTTCAAATAAAAGGTTTCATTGAAACGCTATCGCAGTTAAAAAAAAAAAAATTAGGTACTAGCAATTAATGGGCAAAACGGCCTACCAAAGATTTGTGTTACATTGATTCCAAAATAATAAAATCAGTAAACCCATTATGACTACCTCTCCCCACATGAGTACAAAGTGCTGCTACCGTTCTTTGGGTGTTGAAGGGATGGCTGCATCTTACCCTGAAATGTTTTTCCAAGTTTTGCCAAGTACTAAGGTGACTGATTTTATTTCTTTTATTAGATACTTAAGTTTCCCTTTCTTTTTTTATATATTGCTTAAAAGCAAACCTGCTTTTACAGGCCTCCTGCCACCTAAAAGGCTCCTTGTTCAGCGCAGAGAATATTTCTTGCTGATCAGATCCCCCCATTCTTCTCTTTAAGCAAACACTGAAAGCTTTCAGCAGCTGCCCAAGATATTACTTGAAAACCCTTAAGGCAGTTTGAAAGGCCTCCAAAAAAGCATGACATTCAATCAAAGTTCAGTAAGGAAAGTTTTAATGAATAAACTTAGTAAATTAGAAAGCACTGCGGCAGGGTGATTAACTCTCATTTGTGCATTAGTGTTGAAATTAATTAAAATGTTTAAGCCATAGGAGGCTGGTTACCTCGTCAGGACCCGGCTCTATCCTCGGAGTCAGTCTGGATCCAGGAGTGATTCATCTTACACAGATGAGAGGGGGATTCAAAGAAAAGAACCGTCAGGACAAATGTGTTTTCAATGGTGCTTAGCAGCAGGGAGACCATTGAGACTTCAGAGCAACGCTACTGGAGTGTGACATCATAATACAGTATGTACATGTGGAGCGGAGTGAAAAGGACTTTGCACACACAAGCCTTTCCTCTCATTTGGATTGGATGCCACGTATATTAATTTCTCTGCCAGGTGGAGTGCTGCAGTCTGCTCTCTTCAAGACCCCTCGCAAACTAGCTGTTTCCCTGACTCTTTTTAAACCTGCTTGCCACCGCTAATGTTCACCCTTGGGAGTCCCCCACAGTGCAGGGACATGAAAATGTGGGCTTGGGCGCCCTGGTGGATTTCCCTAAGATCAACTCCATAGGATGTATGAAAATATAATTGCCTCAAACAGACTCTCAGACACACAACAATGGATTTATTGTTAAATTCCCTTGACAGTGTGCAGAGCAGAAACCATCTTTTCAAGAAACCCCAAATATTCCATTCCCATTAGGTTTTTAAATATCTCATAAGCTCAATTTCTTTCCAGAACTATGGGTCTGTGGATCTTCTTATAGAAACCCATTACCATGGAGCTGTTTAACAAATCTATGCCTACTTAAAATTATAAATGACAGCCTATTTCATAAAGAGAAAAGTCCTCTTTGACAGGAAAACAATCTCAGTTGGTTCTCCTTGGATAACAAATGGGCTTGTGTCAGGCCTTGTACCATAGCTGTTTCCAAAATAGTGTAGCAATGGACTGCTATTTCGAGTTCAGGGCTCCAAATTAAGGGGTTTGCAGAAATTAGTGACTTCCTGCAAGTCTGAATTATTTCCACCTGGAGAAAGCTACGATGCTTTGCTATGGATCTGCATTCATAACTTTAAAAACTGTCCGTCTTCCTTATTTTTTGCTCTAAAGATTTCTTGTCAGACACAATGTCAGAGGTCACCGTCAGAGTGTCCCTTTGATACCCATTAACTATAACCAGCAAACTTGTTCACTATTGATCCGCTATGTCTAAGTATCTATTATGGTGGCTATAAAAGGTGGCTTCACATCTTTCTAAACAGATAATTCATAAAGGCCAAGGGGTCATGGCTTGTGATATATTATTCTTTCACTGTAACTGTGACTGAATGAAAGAGAGAGGAAGAGGAGGGGGAGCCACGGGTCATGAATGTTCGACTAGAACAGGAGAGAGCTGTGCACCCATTGGACACATTAACATCCGTATAAATAATAAAAGGCATCCATAATATTTGCTCATGACCTCATTATTGATTCATTCTACTTGCAAGTGAAGGCTCCTAGAGGGAGGGCAGACAGAGCTGATTTTTTTTTTTTTTTACCACCAAAGTTCAGTTGAGGTTGAACTCTAAAATGGAAGTCAACTAAAGACGTACCATATGCTCTGGCAGCAGCATTCTGGGTCCTGAGATGGATACATTTTGCAGGTCATGCATCATCTAGGGGCAGCAAGTGTTTCGGAGAACAGAAACCTCGAATATGATGTGTTACGGATCTGCTGAGCCAATGGGTTCAGCACATCCCCGTGTTCCTTTGGGACCATTTGATTCATTGTGTTCTTCCTGGTTCATACTGATCATTCAGCGAACACCACAGAGGCCATTGCTGATGTTCCCATGTCCCCATCCTAAAGCAAAGCATCTCATTAGGAGAACGTTCAGGATCTAACGAGCCAGCCTCACTCACAAGTTAGTTGACATTGGACTCATTTAATGATGTTTATGGTCTTCTACCCGCTGGAGAACCTGGAGACGGTGGGCTTTCTCAAGACTACAGTTTGGAGGAACACAAATGAAGATGAATCATGGTGAGATGAGATAGTTAAAATGTCACGCTCCGTAAGTTTGAATACATCCTTCAAGTTCTAAACAGTAAAATGCAACTGAACACTGAAACAAGGGAAACAAAGAAAAAGCAGATAACTAACAATACAAATCCTCTCACTTTATTGATAAGGATGCTTCTTGGGGGGGCGGGGGGGGGGGGAGACAACACCTTTTCAGAGCCATCCTGAACACACACAGTGGAGGGGGGCACACACATGCAGTCACACTCCCTCATGATTTCACTTTCCTTGTACTGTTTTATATATTAGGACTGAGGGGATGAGGCATCATAATTGCAAGGTTTCGGAGACAAACAATAAACCACTAGCTTTATTTCTGTTTACAAATGTTAGCTGAGGGAAAGTCCCTAGGCTGGCTAGGCAAATTACAGATTGTCCCCAGTAAGTGTGGGCACGAAGGAGGATGTGTTTGAGTCAGAATAGGCCCTTTTAGCTTCAGGAGAGGGTTGAAGAAAGGCGCGGGGGTGGGCATGGGCGGATGTAGGAGCCGCGGAATTGCTTCTCTGATTTCTCCTTACAGAGCCCCATTCATTTAGTGTATCTACCAACTCTATAACTCTTGAAGTTAAAACATCCTAGGAGAAACCCAAGGATGACCTATTTCCTGGAAGTGACCAATCTAAGTTAATAGTCTGACCCTGGGAATAGCTTTTCTTCTTTATGTGAAACCTCAGTCAGTGGGACAAACAAGGTCTCGAGGGAATTTCCCTCCAATATCTGTGGCTTAAACTCTTTTTGTGGGTTAAAAACCCTTTGAGAATATAACAAAACTATGATCCCTCTCTTGAAAGAAAATGTTCACATACAAAATTTTGCGTCTATTTTAGGGATTCATAGCATCCCTGAGGTTGTTTCGGGTTAAGAACCCATATTCTAAATAGGCATTTAAAGAAAAAAAAAGATTAGCATTGATAGAATCTGCCCTTCTTTCTTCAATTCAGTAAAGAAAAAATGAAGCTTAGAGATGAGCCAGCCATTGTAACCTTCAGACTCCAAATAATACTGTCCTTAATAATAATAATATTCACGTCATGTGAGTGGTCTCTACGGACATCTCTATTCTTCATAATAATTTTTATTTTTATTTAATGTTTGGAGACGTTGTAAAAAGTGACTACTGTTTCAAAATGTGACCTCTGTGAGGTTTAAAACCTACTGAATCAGATGAGATATGAAAGCATTCAATATAATGTATGACTTAAAGCTATGTTTTTTAAACTTTAATAGGAAATGTCTGACTCTTAGATCACTGTTTCTAAAGCCTGGCAGACAGAAACATGTCTTTTAAAAAGGTCTAATCCATATACCAAACTGAGATCTAGCAGGTAGAAATAGTGCCGTTCCCCTTTACCTCACGCAAACCTGAGCCTTTGCTTTGCTATGAATAAACCTCAGTTCCAGCGGCGTTTTGATAATTTTAACCCATCTCGGTTTTCCCCCGAAGATTACTTTGGTATTATGGTCAATGGTGGGGTGCAGCCATAAGCAAAGAATGGCCTTTGTCCTCAGGAAGCTTACAGTCTTAGGAAACGACAGAGGTGTGCATGCACTCAAGCGGCCACTGAGGTAGCTTAGCATAGCATCCCTCACCTTATTGCTCCCTTCCAACAGAACTTCATTTTATTCAGGTACCCACCGCTCCTCCACATAAGCTAAGGGACTTAGAGGGTGCCGACTCATACTTGAATAACCAATCATGGGACTCCTACACATATCTTTGTCTGTGATTTGCTCAAGCATGCTAGCTTCAGCCAATCAGTATTCCATATTCTCTGGGCGGTGGTAATTGATCCAGGGATGGGCATGTGACCTAAACTTCCCTCTTCATAGCAAAGAGAAGGACAAATGGGGAGTGGGCCGTTTCTCTCTTTTCCTCTCTAGCTGAATTGCCCCAACAACTGTTAGCCACTCTCGTAGCTACCTTTGGAGAAGTTAGCCTAAGGACAAAGATGTCCAGGAGGGCAGAGCTGAGAAAATCACAGACACCCAAAGTAGAAACGCTGACTGAATCACATGCGAAGCCCACTAATACTTCCAAATGCCCTTTAGGTGAGATTTATTATTTCCTTTTTGTTTATTCTCATTTGAATAGGGATAGGTGCCCCCATATAGCCCCCAAACTTCCTTCCAGCCCAGAGTGACAGCCCCCTGGCATACTATGGGAATCATCAGAGGAGCACAGAGGGTGGACACAATCATGCTGGTGAGAACTTTCCAGAGAAGCAATAATTGAGCTGAGTTTTGAAGATCGAATAGGAGTTAGCTGGGCAGATATGGAAAGGAAGGGGGCTGTACAAAGAACAAGTGAACAAAGGGGTGTCAGTGCCTTCAACGGGGTTGGGAAAATTGTACAGCAAGAGTGAAGAAGGCACAGGAGAATGTTTGCTCAGATGAGACAGAGGAGGTAGGCAAGGGCCAGATCATGAAGGGTCTTGCGCTCCATGTGAATGTGGATTTTCTACGGAAGGTAATCGGGAGCTACTGAAGATTGTCAAGCTCTGAAGCAGCATGATCAGTTTTGCATTTTGGACATGTTGCTCCTGGCCATTGTGAATGGTAAATTGGAGAGGACAGCTCTGGGCACGGGTGGATCAGTTCAAGAGTCTCCATTTTGCTGAAACTCTCAGGTATCCTCTCCTGGCAAGGAGGTAATTCAAGGAAAGTGGATGTGAAGAATGGTACAGAGCCAATCATGGTTGCTCCAAATCTATAATAAGATTGAGGTCAGTGAACATCTGCTGAGAGCTCAGGACTCAAGAACATTGCACAGCAGGTGAAAAGAACACCTTACTACCACGTAACCTTCAGCTAGTTGCGTTACCCATCTGAATGCCAATTCCTGGTCTACGAATGAGGATCCTATGCCTACCTTACACTGTTTGGGTGGGTTAAATAACACTTATAAACATTTAGTACTAGAGACTAGATTAATGAGTCATTGGCTGACTAGGTGTGAATGGTGTGAAGGTAATCGGGAGCTAGATGGTGTGAATAAATAATTTTTCTTATTTATACTAAACATGTGGTTCTAGATTTAAAATGACAGTACATCTCTCTAATAGTTTGGGAGTAAACTTCTGGGGTAAGTTTAATTCCTGTGGAATTTTTTTTAAATGAGGGCAAATCTGCCCTCAGGGATTACAGAAGCTTCTGCTCACTCATAAATTAAAACGACAGGCTTCAGAGCCCTGCAGATGTGTACTTCTCCATTCCTGGGGCTCAAAAAGAAGTAACGCTGTAAAGTGCTTTGAAATGAATTGATTTGGGATTTGGCGTGTTACCCACAAAGGTTTTAGCCCAAGTGCAAAGGATGCTGGCCAGCTAGTTTGTACAACCTACAGGCAAGGGGACTCTTCGTTCTGAGAGGTGGCTCTTTGTGCCCCCCACGTTGATGCTGGTTATTCAGGTTTGGTAGGGCAGAAGGCAAGGCTGGGGTGGCACGGTGGGGAGCTGATATCAACCTGCAGATGTTTTCCCTTCACCCAAAAACTTGGAAGTACAAAGAACAGTCATTGAGAGTTTTGCCATCAAAGCCATTGGGATTTTTCTGACTTGCTCACTTACTAGCTGAGTGACCTTGGGCAAGTGACCTAACCTCTCTGAGCTGTAATTTTTTTAGTTTTAATTTACAATACTGTGCTAGTTTCAAGTGTACAGCAAAGTTATTCAGTTTTTTTATATATATATAACTGAATATATACATTTATATTTATCTGAATGTATACATTTATATATAACTGGATGTAAAAATTTATTATATATAACTGAATGTATACATATATATAACTGAATATATACATTTATATATACATATATAACTGAATATATATATTTTCTTTTTCAGATTCTTTTCCACTATAAGTTATTACAAGATATTTAGTGTAGTTTCCTGTGCTATAAAGTTTGTTTATTTTGTTGTTTATTTATTTTATATATAGTTAAGATCTGTAATTATTTTAGTTTGTAAAAATGGGATATGTCTGCCCCAACCATATAAAGTAAGAGTACACCTACTCCTAGAATTGTTATCAGGGTTAAATAAAACATATATGAAAAGTATTATTCAGCATAATATGTGACATATGGTTAATAAACAGAAGCAAGTATTATGGTAATTTGTAACGGACATTTGTTTTTGCTTTTTTTTTGGTCTGTCCATCAAAGAGTTGCCCTTCCTGGAATTCCCATTGTGGCTCAGCAGAAATGAATCTGACTAGAATCCATGATGTCACAGGTTCAATCCCTGGCCTCACTCAGTGGGTTAAGGATCCAGCATTGCCATGAGCTGTGGTGTAGGTTGCAGATGTGGCTCAGATCTGGCATTGCTGTGTCTGTAGCATAGGCCAGCGGCTATGGCTCTTATTGGACTCCTAACCTGGGATCCTCCATATGCTTCGAGTGAGACCCTAAAAAGCCAAAAGAAAAAAAAAAAAAAAGAAAGAGTTGCCCTTCCTATCAGCACCCTGATTTCCTTTGGGGGAATTATCTTTCCTGATTAGATGTAGTCTTGGTGCCCTCTAGTGTGCTGATTATCCACCTGAGAGGTTGAAGGGGTCCTGTAGCCTCTGCCCACCCCAACTTTTCTTTCATCACCTAGTAAGCCAGGAGGTGCATGTGTGACTCAAGCTCAGCCAATCAGAATCTTTCTCCTGGGATTTTTGAACCAGAGTGAGTGGAAGAAACAGTGGGACGGGAAGAACATGGCCTTCCTTACCCTCCTGTTGGTGCTCCAAGTCATTCCTGTAAAGTTTCCAGCATCCCTTTCTGTTGCTTACAACCACAGAAGTGAAACATCATTACTCTGCCTTTCGGAAACCAGTGATTCCCTTCACAGCCTGCTTCACCCCCCTGTGCACCCCAGAACTGCCCTACATAGAACGCTCCCCAAACACAGCCTACATTTTATAGCTTCACGCATGTCTTCAAGATGTTTTTTCAGCGTGGATGCCCATATGCAACTCCCATTCTCCAACAGGCCAATTCTAACTCATTCTTCAAGCCCTGGGTCAAAAGTTACTTGTTTGGGGCAGCTTCAACGACAGGTCTGACCCAGCAGTACCAAAGTAGTTAAGCCCCTCCACCTTTTTCATGCTTTCCTCAGACATCCACTGCATTTGCCAAGTTGTATGACAGTCAGGGTACCTGTCACCATCTAGATCATGTGCTCTTTGAGAATGGGAACCAAGCCTTAGGCTTGTTCAGCTTTGGGTCTCTGGTACCTACCAGGTCCAGCAAAAGAACACAAAACACTTGGGACTTCCTTGGTAGCTCAGCAGGTTAAGAATCTGGCGTTTGTCACTGCTGTAGCTGAAGTCGCTGCTGTGGTACAGGTTCAATCCCTGGCCCCGGAACTTCTACATTCTGCAAGTGAGACTGGATGGATGGATAGATAGATAGATAGATAGATAGGGGAGGGAGAACACAAAATGTTTTTGCGGAAAACGTTTCTTACAAATATACTAACTGCAATTTGGTGGACACGTGCTTGTATTAGGGGTTTATAAGGGATGGATGGATGGATGGATAGATAGATAGATAGATAGATAGATAGGGGAGGGAGAACACAAAATGTTTTTGCGGAAAACGTTTCTTACAAATATACTAACTGCAATTTGGTGGACACGTGCTTGTATTAGGGGTTTATAAGGGGCTAGTTTTACAGGCCACCCAGTTCTCCCAGTCATGTGGGACAAATCCGACCTTGTCTCAGTTATCAAAATGACAATCTAGATTGAACCCCAAATTTTAAGATCCTTGTCTCAGTCTCTACTTAGAGAGTTACACAAGGAATCATACCAAGACCTATTTGGCTCTGACCACACATCAAGCACCAAACAAACAATAACTCAGTTGATTCTCACAATACCCCTGTGAAGTAGATGCTGCTATTTCCCCCATTTCACAGATGAGAAAACTGAGGCACCATGAGGTCTAGTCACCTGCCCATGGCTATATGGCTAACAAGTGGGGGAGCTGAGTTTCCCACTAGGCTGTCCTCTTCCATACGACCCAGACTCCTCTGGAGTCACTGAGGAATGAGCAGCCTCTCAGCTCACTCTATCAGCACTCAACCCTGTTTCACAACCTGGGAGCTGGAAGCAGGACCGGGTGGCCATGTGTGGGGATCTGTCTCCTGTGTAAGAAGCACTGACAATGAGTGCAGAGCATAGACCCAATGGAGCCGAGTATTTAGCTAAGCTCCTGTGGGATAGTAAAGAAGAGGGAGGGGAACATTCCAGAATATTTGGAAATACTAAGATACCCGGTAATAATCTTTGTGCCAGCAACAGTCATGTTATTAGCCTTGGCTAAAGTCACCAAGCTGGATGTGGTAGCCAGTGGAGGGTAGTGGCTCGATGCTTAGGTTTTTAAGTTAAAGAGTCCTCAATGAGAGGTCTGGCTCTGCTGTGGGACCTTGTGTGACTCAGTTTCCTCATCTGTTAAATGAGACATGATAAAATCTCCATGTCTGGGAGTGCCCATTGTGGCTCAGCAGGTCACAAACCTGTCTAGTATCTATGAGGATGTGGGTTCAATCCCTGGCCTCTCTCAGTGGGTTAAGAATCTGGCACGGCCACAAGCTGTGGTGTAGGTCGAAGATGTGGCTTGGATCCTGCATTACTGTGGTTGTGACATAGGCCTGCACCTGCAGCTCCAATTCACCACCTAGCCTAGGAAATTCCAAATGACACAGGTGCGGCCCTAAAAAGAAAAAAAAAAAAAAAAAAACCTCTCCATGTCATAGGATAGTTATGGAAATTAGAGGAAATAACTACATGGAAATTACTTGGTGTGTGTGGCTTCTACTCCGTGGTTATACCACATACATTTTAATACAAAGTGACGACTAGTTACAGGAGGTGTATTGACCAGTGCATCTTGGGTCTTTCAGGAGCAATGGGAGAAAAGGCAGTTTCCCAACAACTTTGTCAGGGAGATGATAGCCCTTAAGAACCAAGCCACTGCCTGAAGTCCCACAGGACAATCCATTCTTCACAGGATTCCACAGGGTTAAGCACAAGATAGGCCTTTGGTTTTCACACCCAGTTATCAGGGCTGATGGCTCTGTAGGATTATTCTGTATGACCAAACCCATTGTCCTTTTTACTGCATTTTCCCCCTTCAGATTTCAGTGGAGAAAAAACCTTCAACGATGAGTTTGGTCAAAAAGGCTTATTTTATTACTAGTGCCTTCTTCCAAAGATCTAATGATATTTCTCATAAATCCTGAGCATTCCGTTGGCTGTGACAGCCAGCGCTTAGGGAAAGTTAGCATCAGCCTGGTCCCCAAGGAGGAGAAGTTAGGCATGCTTTGCCCAGAGTCTGTCAGAGCGCATGTGCCCTAGACCCTGAGATTGGGGGAAGGTTCCAATCCACCAGTCCATTTAAGCTTCCGACTTTGCAGATTCCGGATTCAGATACTTAAAGCCTTTTAATCACTCTCACAGAAACCACACTTCATCACAAAGCTCTCCATGAGCTGCACACCAAACAAGCACATACAAATAAAGTGCGTTTGGGTAATGTCAGAAATATATCCTCTGAATGCCTCTGTCTCACCTTTTATTTATCATAAATAAATGACATTTATTTGTGATAATACATGGCTTACAAATTAGATCCTCTGTCTGAGAGAGAGACCTTGGGGTTGAAAATAGGGGGGTGGGGAGAATGAGCATATGAAGGCATTTCTGAATTCCGGGAGTCCCAGGCACACTTAAAACATGTTAATAAGCCCTCTCCTTGTAGGAATTGATAGGATAAAAATAAATCTAGTGCCATCCTCTCTCTATTCTATTAGTGCTGAATGTTGGGACATGTGAAGGATACACTAAATAACATTCTCAAAAGGCAAATCCTGCAGCATGGGGGAACCTCTTGGGACGGTGTGTAGGTGTTGGCATTCCACAGCTGGCATCGACGTGAACTCCCACCACTGGGATATGGAACAATTTGTATTGTAACAATTAACAGAAATATTGACTTAAGTATGCACCCAGCAGGGGGCTGGTAACCCCAAGCATCAGCAGAAGGAATAGCACCACGCCATGCACAGGACCCCGAGGGATTCCGAAGCAATTCAAATGACTAAAGAGCACAACGTGCCTTGAGAAGCACCCCAGCACCCTTTTATGTGACCCCCGGTTGAAGTTTAAAATGACACTTTCTCCTCTTCCCAGCTTCTGAGCTACACTGAAGGGATGGGTGGTATGAAAACACAATCTCTAAAATGCCAGGAACCACAGTTCCACAAGTTTGCAGATTCCAATTAGGAAAATGTTCCACACCGGTCCTTCTCCTGAGGGTGCGAGGGAGGCCAGGGGCATCACACGGCTGCTTTTTGCATAGCCTGAATGATTGGAAAGC